>NC_048299.1:100776264-100843992 GCF_013100865.1 Trachemys scripta elegans
CGCCGGACCCTCCGGTAAGTGAAGACGTACCCTTAGAAACAATTGTGTTGGTGAGCCTGCAGGTACTAAACGGACGTTATTGTTTTTAAAGGGGATATGGTCTTTCCCAGGTAAAAGTCTCAAAGATTCTATCTGACAATAAGAAAATGTCTATTTGAGAGGGCTTTATTTAAAAAAGGTCTAAAATCCTAAGAAATAAAGCCAATAGAGCTGCATCTGCACACACCAGGTCTAAATTTGATCCTGAATAGTTAAGATTCCCCACAATGAATTTTAGTTTCTAATACTGAATACATCTGAGGGTTTAAGTCAAGCCCTTACCTTCATTTGTGCATACCACCATGTCTGATTTAAGGTCTCTGTACATATTTTAGAAAGTTCCTTTGATACCTTATGGGGGTTGAAGCTTTCTTAAAGATCTGAAGTCATGCTAATAGACCCATTAAGATCTAGCTGGCTGAGATTTGCACATTAAAGCATCATACCTCCAAGTGCACAATAAAAATCCCTCTGAACAGAATAATGAAATCATTATGAAAAGTAGTTACTTATTTTGATTGCACAACTGCAGCTTTTAAAGACCTCAATTATCATGTCTATTTTAATTGAAAAAGAAAATAATCAAAGTGATTACTTCTCATTATAGATTAACTCCTTGTAAAATTTTATTTTAAACTATAAAAAACATTTTCCTTTTTAAAAAAAATATGTTCAAAATCCTTTAGCGTGCTGTAAGCCAGGTTGTGAATCTAGAGCACACCGGCTTCCTGCACACTGACTGGCTGTGTGGACCCTGCTAATGCACATTAAAAGTTCCTTAGTGCATTTCGGAACAGCTGTAGGTCAAAGTGCATTTGGACCTTTCAGTGTATGATAGCAGGGTCTAACTGGCCAGTTAGTCCGTGGCAGGCTTGTGAGCTGTAGATCACACCCTGGCTTGCTGCACACTAAATTGCCATGTAGATAAGCCCTCAGGCTCCTTTGAAAATCCCAACCTTTATGAATATATTTCCATCTGATGTTTCACCTTTGTATTGGGTGGAATTCTCATTCTTTAGAGAGAGTTGATGTTTAAACCTGGACTGTGTTTAGGTTCCAGTTCAGGGTTTGGGTTCAGGCTTGGCTTCAGGCCCCTCTTCAGCAAAGCACTTACTCCTATACTTACCTTTAAGTACATGTTTAATTCCCTTTTAAATCAATGGGACTTAAGCACATGCTTAAGTGTGTTGCTGAAGTGAGGCCCTAATGGCACCAACATCTTGCAATGTATTCTGATGAAGCTTCAGCCCAAAGTGGCAGAAATCTTCCCAGCTCTCATGAGATTTTCCTCCATACAGAGTCAAAATCTTATGGGAGCAGCTGCTTTTCTAAGATCTTCTATCTGGTGGAATCAGAAATATGTCCTTCTGGTTTTAGATCAGACCCACAACCAAAATTATAGGGATGCCTATGAGTTTCAGGCTGTGGTTTTGAAGTGTTCAGACACCCGTGATAACTACATTATAAATGCCTTGGCAGATTAGACAGGCAAGAATAAGAAATTGGCCCTGTGCATGCATGTGAATGGATGTAAACACCATTGCATTTGAATCCGAGGGAGAAATCTAATCGAGCAAATTGCTACAGGAGGTCATCTACAGTAAGTATCACAGCTTTGCTTAGAAGAGACTTCTGCAGTTGCTTTGCAGAAGAATTTGGGAGCGCTGGATTGTTCCAGCAGTGCTTTCCCCCACTTTGACTGATTAACTGGGTCTATGGGAAAGGTAATTCACTGGAAGGATGAGGCAGAGAAAGTGACTGATATAAAGGATTAGCTAGAGAAAAAAACAAACAAAAAAGCCCCCCACAATAGTGCTATGAAGGGTAACTCATCCTGGCAGCACATAGATAATGAATGTGTGTGAACAATAACACAAAGTGGTAATCCAGTAGGGCAATAAGGAAACCTTTCAAGTTATTGGAGGAAAATATAGCAGGATTAATAATGGAATATAGTGCTGCCCACATATAGAAGATCATATGTCTGGAGACAGTTGCTTTCATGTATGGAGGTTTGTTTCCCCCAAGGCTTTCCTGTGGGTCAGAAATCAACATTGCTATATTTTTATGATCAGAATAAAAAAGTAGGTCTCATTGGAATCATTCAGTGTTATTGAGGAGTAAGATGAAGGTATTCTCCTGCTAGTGTTATTGGCCTGCCTGGAGTGGTTTTGCTCTTTCTTGATACAAACAGGATCATTTTAATAATAATAAAAAATCAGACTAATAAAATAATAATACTAATTAATAGTGCATTTAAAGAGAAAGGAAGAGAGACCCTGACGGCTGTATGTACTTCTGAGCATCCATTAACTTCAACAGGAACTGCAGGTTCTCACTCCGGTGAAAGTCAGGCTATTTTTATTTAGGTGCCTAAACTAGGATTTAAGCACCCAGGTTTGGACAAGATTTATATGGACCTTTCTCTGTGGACTGAGAACTAAATAGGTATAGTTTATCCATTTGCAGTGAATTGCAAACTACCTCTAGGGCCTGAGACTGTATGCCCCTGGAGTCTGGGAGGAACCCTATCTCATTCCATAGGATTATGCACAAACCAACGCACAAAGTGTGAGTTCACTGTTCCAGTGCTGTCTAGAAAGTTGTTCTACATCATAGAATTTATCTGTCATGATAAACCGCCACCACAAGCCCTGGGAAATCCAGTTTAAAAAACTACATTCAAAATGTTAAAGTTGCCAAGTAAAGAATTCAAAATGAAGAGAGTTTGGACTTTACAAAGTTAAGGTTGCCCGGAATTTTGAGTGAATTCTTTTAAGGTTATTTTTTACAATTGTGCATACATGCATATATAAAGATTTTTAAATGTCTGGGCTTTGGCAGAGTAGGAGCAATACAATTCAAAAAATGACTTTGTGATTGTTTTTACATACTTTTAACTTGGCTTCACAGAATTATGAGTGGAAGGGATTAAGGGGGAGATTTTCCAAGGGATGCACAAATGTAAGTGAGGCATCTCACTGCCGTTTGTGCCTTTGAAAATCTCTTCTTAAAGGCCCGAGTCTCCTCTAACTTACGCCAGTTTTACATTGGTGTAACTCCATAGATTTATGTCCGTGCAAGCAAGAGTAAATTCATACTCTAACAATGTCTAGATATTGCACCATTCAGTAGTTATTTTGTGATTTACACTACTTTCCTTTCAAAGAAATGAAAAGTGTTTGCTCTAACTGCTCATGAATGCAGCTACTGAGTTTCTTCTTATAACTTTTTGTTGCCATAAGAGGCCCATTAATTTAGGAGAACTGAATTGAGAGAGAAAGCCAAGAGTATCATGGTTCATTTCCTCACTTCCATCAGTGGCTTCTCAGACACTTGGTTCTCTGAATCATGAAAGGGAGTTGAGGGGGGAAGCAAGAAAATGAATTCCACCCTTCTCCCTTCTAATGTCTACACAGAGACACACATCTCATCATGAGATAATTACACTCTAGGGCTTGGTTCTAAACCTCAAAATATTCTTTATTGAGATGTGACTACCAGTAAGAACGAGGCAGAATCAAAACACCAGAAACAGGGACTGTTTCTGTTCTGCATTTGCACAGCACCTAGCACAATGGGGGTCTTAGTTCATGATGAGGGCTCCTAGGTGCTACAGTGATGAATAATCATAATAACCTACTGATACCTACCAAAAAGAAGTACATTTGCAGTAGGACACTGATCTGGACAGTTTAGAGTTAGCAACCCTAACCTACGAGCTGAAAAATTCCTATTGCATGGTGATATGTACATTTGTAACTAGGGATGAAGCCATAGGCAGAAAAGTCTCATGTTTTTACACATTAGTAATGCTGAAGATAAGAGAGAGGGAAAGTATTGATAATTAGTACTGTTCCAGATTTTTCATGTGATTTATTTTAAATGAAAAATGGCCTTTTTTCCCCAAATGAAAATGTTAGTTTTTCAACAAAAAATGTAAAGCCATTTTTTTCAGTTTTTGAAAACTGAACGATTTTTTAAAAAACGATTTTTTTTAAAAAAAAGTTTCTTTTGAAAATTTTCATGGAAAATATTTACCATTTCCTGAGCAGCTCTTTTGGTAATCAATATACTCAGATGGTGGGTGACTGCGAGATGTTGGCAATACACTTAGTTTTGTTGGGAAACGCTAAGTCCTAGCTCTGGGATTGTCTGTTATGAGAATTTTATATTATTCTGTTTATTATTATTATTATTATTATTATTATTAATATTCTCCTTGTGATGATGATTGTTTCCTTTAGGCCATTTTGCTTTGAGTCCCCGATGTACCTGTAGGTTTTTCTGTGGCACCTCTTTGGAACACAAAATGCAGTCTTGCTCCTCACACGTGAATAATGAAAATAATTGAAAAACATTTACAAAGTCTTCTTTGAATTGCACTGCTCTGAATCTACTAAAGTCCAGACTCTATAAACAAAGGCGTTTAAAGTGTGCAGTCAAGACTCAGAGAGACCATATCAAAACAGATAAAGAAGCTTGGAGTAATGTGCAATTAATTTCTGTAAATGATGGGCACAAAATGGAATAAATCTGAATCTCCTGAATGTTCATGTCTAGCTCCAAACTTCAGGGCTCAGACCCATCTCTGCTTTTCTACCACCTCAGTCCAACAATTTATAATACTACTGTGAATCATTCACTTAGGCAAACACTAGACAAAACTCCATATTTCTATGTGACAAAGGGAATAAGTGTTTAGAAAGAGTGTGCTTCACCATAAAGTTTACTATTTCTGACAAACTTATATATCCAGTATTACTTACCACATAGCAGAGCAGTCAAAATTCACTAGGAGCCATTTGTGAGGGTTAAAGTTAAATGAATCTGCAAACTGACAGGGTTTAAAAAAAATGAATTAGAAAAAATATGGGTCAGAGTCCTCAAGTTATAAAAGCACTGTCAATTTTCCCAATTGCACCCAGATTCAGGACAGCATTAAAACATAAAGAAAATGCTTTCCTGAAATTCTAAAGTGAATGAGAGTTATATGTGCATGCTGAGTGAAATTCATCCCGCACAGAGGACCAGCAAAAGGAATATCTACCATGTAAGCATCATGTAAGCCTTCAGGGGTCAACAGGACTACATGCTTGCTCAAAGTTATACATATGCTTAAGTACACTTGGCTGAATCAGAGCCATTATGCATACACACAAGGGAGCAGAATTCAGGGTGCTTGGACAACCTAACTTCTGGCATCGCCTAAATCTTGAATGTTTGACTTGTGCCATTGATAATGTACTTTTAATATATATTTTTTGAACTTTATTTTAATGTATATCATATATAAACATTATCTCAATGTAAACCAAAAACTCATTATAAACAAAAGACATCCCAAATTTTGGTTTTTAGCCCATTTTCTACTCAAGAGTTCCTAGATTTCACTCTTTCACAGAGTGAGCAATTAATATTATAAACATAGACATATATTTTATATGTGTGTGCACACACAGGTAATATAGATTTTGATCTAGAATTGTGTTTCAGTCAGTCTAACTACAGAATTAAAGGTGGTCAAAAATCATTTTTCCCTAATTTTTTTTTCATTTAGTCAAAGTCATTTCTCATCTAAACTAAATTCATATAACCCCCCCCCCCACTTTCAACCAGTTCTACACAGAACACATAGCTATATGTTAAATTTTTGACAATATCAACTTCGCATTACACGTATTCAGTATAGAAGCTTCCCATGCAGTGAAAGGCATGAAGGACATTTGTGTTGAAAGTCTTCTCCTTTAGGTCCTGTGGCAGCAGCTGATGTTGAACAGCAGGGACACAAAGGAGAAGTGGGGATCTTGAAGCACCAGTCGCTAACTAATAGCTATTTTTTCACATTTGTTTCTCATTAACTTCCTCATCTTTGGTGAAAGGGCAGTGGTTGCCCATGTTGGAGGAGTTTTTTATCCTTCTAATATCTGAGGTAGGGAATCTATTCAGAGCCATTGAATAGTTGCTACACTGACAGATGCTGGCTGTGCAATGGATGCTGATTCATTTCCTACAGGAACCAATAAAAATAATAAATAAAACCCACACAGGAAATTACAGCAAGCTTCATTTGCTGATAAAAAAAAAAAAAAAAGAATGAGAGAGAAATGCTTCATTTGTTAGGTTTTTCCTCTTTTATTAGTCTACCTATCAGAGCTGCTCTGTTTAAATTTCTGTCTTTACCAAACAGTGATATTTTCTCCACTGACGTGGAAGACAAGGACTTATCTGACTGTGTGAGGGGAGCATCAGGAAATTGCAGCACCCTTATCTAAGCAACTAAGTGCCAAGTGACTCAGTAAGAGGAAAAGAAAAAGGAACCTGAGAGTTATTGGAAGAAAATTTCAACTGACTCATTTTCAAATATTAAACACCGTCTGTTATAGACACAGCCACAGTCTGGCCTTATATGTAGGGTTGCCAATTTTGGTTGGACGTATTCCTGGAGGTTTCATCAAATGACAAAATCTTTAATTAAAGATGAATCTTCAATTTCTGGAGACTCCAGGACAATCCTGGAGGCTTGGCAACCCTGTGGTATATGCCCCGTAGGAGGTATATAGTAATACTTCTATGTCTTGCTTTCAAAACAGGTGAGATAGTGGTTGTTATATTTTAAAAACTTTATAGAATTAGGATGTTAAAATGTTCTCTACCAGGATATTTAAGCAAAAGTCACCTTTTCTCATGCTGGGTTGATTCAGTGCTACTTGGTATTTTGAACAGCAAATTTTTGTGCGTGTGTAAAAATTGCAGAAATGGTTTTACCGGACATGGTAACCATTATGAACTAAAGCCATTTTTGATATGATAAAATTGTGAGAGTTGGCAAAGCTAAGTTTTGCTTCTCTGAGGAGCAAGTTTGTCTGTGTTCAACTCTGCATTTTTGCGCAAATTTTATGCTCTAAAAGCAGCTGTAAGGATTCACTCCCAAGAGGAGCATTTCAAAAATGGATCTATTGTTCTCAAATCTTTTAATGTTACCTTATTTATACTGTGACAGGGTCAGGCCAGATAGCTACAGGAGAGTGATCCTATTGGGATCCAGGAAGTGGGCAGGCAAAGCCCGCCCACTGCTAAAGGATCCCCCCCAGCCTAAGGGGGGGTCCACAGGACCTGGAGACCAAAAAATTACGGGGGACAACTAATAAAAGAACAGGGACAGGAGTGAGGTCAAAGGGTCAAACAAAGCGAACCAGACGGGGACACCAAGCAGAGAACCTCGGACAGTGCCCACTGCTCCTCGAAGACGTCAAGGGAGCCAATGGATACAGGAGAGTGATAGAAGGCAGATATATTAGCCCCAGATTAAGTAGGGCCCTTTTCCCTGGGTAAGGTAACAGGGAAGGTTCCAGGACAATCAGGAACTTTCTGGAAACAATTAAGGCAGACAGGCTGATTAGAACACCTGCAGCCAATCAAGAAGCTGCTAGAATCAATTAAGGCAGGCTAATCAGGGCACCTGGGTTTAAAAAAGGAGCTCAAGTCAGTTTGTGGTGCGAGTGTGAGGCACTGGGAGCAAGAGGTGCAAGGAGCTGAGAGGGTGTGCTGCTGGAGGACTGAAGAGTACAAGCGTTATCAGACACCAGGAGGAAGGTCCTGTGGTGAGAATAAGGAAGGTGTTTGGAGGAGGCCATGGGGAAGTAGCCCAGGGAGTTATAGCTGTCATGCAACTGTTACAGGAGACACTATAGACAGCTGCAACCCACAGGGCCCTGGGCTGGAACCTGGAGTAGAGAGCGGGCCCGGGTTCCCCCCAAACCTCCCAACTCCTGATCAGACACAGGAGGAGTTGATCCAGACTGTGGTTTCCACCAGAGGGGAAGATCTCTGGGGTGAGCAAATCTGCCAATAAGCGCAGGACCCACCAAGGTAGAGGAGGAACTTTGTCACAATACAAATTCCTCCCAAATGTGCCTAAAACCACAGTTATGAGTTTAGGTTGCTGCCTTTTGTAGCTTAGCCTGTAGGACAAACTTACTGAATGATGACTAGATGGGCCTAAAAACCAAAACACTGGACATGCAGCCCTTTCTCTAAACTTAGGGAGGATCTGGATTGAATTTAACAGCTGACCCCTGTCTCGATAGTGGTCTGAATCAACAAGCCAACATTTTGATATAATCCTTCCCTACTTGGAACTTAAAAGAAGTTTTTGTCCTGATCAAGATCTAAGCTGTGGGAAGGAGCAACTCCCAAGTCTTCTTGGAGTCGTTTCTGCTGATTTGGGGATCATTTGTGGGACGGGACAGGGACTAGACTGGCTGGGTGCAAGGGCTTGTGGTAAAACACACAAACCTACGCCTCCTCCTCCAATATCTTTTCACAGTGCCAGAAGAGGTGCTGGGGGGTCAGAGGAAGGAAATGCTCTTTGCCAGCATGGCCAGACTTACACAAAGTTTGGTTTCTATCCATCACTTTTGATATTTTGTACAGAAGTGCAGCATCTTGATCAAGCATGGACTCTGGGTTACAGTCACAGGAAAGCAGAGGTTTAAGAATCTATGGGGCCTTTCTTTTTTGTCAGCTGACAAGAGAGTGCATAGGAGGGTTGCAGGAATCTCCTGATTCTACGAAGTACATTCTGGTTTACTAAAGAATGTTATGTGAGGTCTGAAATGAAAGCCAGTGTCACATTGATCATTAATATCATTGTGAAATGTATGTACAGACTATGTAAGAAGTTATGGATACACACTGAAAATATGTTCTTAAACTTTGTATCAAGGTATTAGACACAAGGAAGAGTGAAAAACAGGTTTGCTGTCAGACTGAGATGTCTCTCCATCTATTTGTTTACATCTAATTTGAGTCTTGTGTTGTTTACAGTGGGTCTCCTATCTCCAGTCTGAACTGAATGTAAATGAAGGATTGTAAGACAGAACTAACAGGACAGTGAACACAGCATGGGCAGAGAGGTACATATCAAATATTTACTTGAGTATATTTGGGTAGGGAGGAAAGGGATGCCCTGGCACCCTTCTCTGAAGAAGTAAGAGGATAGTGCTTTTGCTTAATGAAAAAAAGGGGTGTACGTTGGAGAGAACTTTGGGTGAGATAAACATCTTTAGATTAAAGTAACTTGTTAGTCAAGTTTAGTGTCTAGAAAGCATGTTATGATTTTGTTTTCCATGTAACCATTTGTTTCCAATATTCATAGATTCTAAGGCCAGAAGGGACCATTGTGATCATCTAGTCTTACCTCCTGTATAACACAGGGCCATAGAACTTCCCCAAAATAATTTCCATGATTCTTTTCTGAACCCTCTCCAATTTATCAATGTCCTTCTTGAATTGTGGGCACCAGAACAGGACACAGTATACAGTATTCAAGCAGCAGTTGCACCAGTGCCAAATTCAGAGGTAAAATAACCCTTCTGCTCTTATGCGAGACTCCCCTGTTTAATTGTCCCAGGATCTCATTAGCTCTTTTGGCCACAGAGTCAGACTGGGAGCTCATGTTCAGCTGATTATCCTCAAAATCTTTTTCAGAGTCACTGCTTCCCAGGATAGAATCCCCCATCCTGTAAGGCTGCCCTACATTCTTTGTTCCTAGATATATACATTTAGCCGTATTAAAATGTGTATTGTTCACTTGCACCCAGTTTACCAAGTGATTTAGATATTCTTACTCACTATTACTTGAATCGTTATTCTTTGATAATAAACTTCTTCTCGTTTTCACTATATATATGTATACATACACACACACACACACACACACACACACCCTATGTTAAGCAAAGTGATGGTCCTCAGTTGAATCTTACAAGCTGGTATGTACTGTCCTTTGCGAACAGCAGCTCTGGCAATACTGTGATTGTCCAGTGGATAAGGGGCTGGAAACTTCAGAGAATACTTTGAGTATTCAGGGGTTGGTGTGTGCCCATCACTCCTTGTACACAGAGAGCGAGGCCTGCGGGGGGGCCAGGAAGGCTTGTACTCCCAGAGGTTGTTGGTTTCAGGGAGCTAATCCACAGGCAGGCACAGACAAGACTGCTTCACACTAAGGGTAGGTGGTGCTGAGGTCCCACGCAACCCTGGGTACCCCTGGGGAGCATCACAAACCTCCACGCCATTTAGAAGATGTCGGAATTCAGGGCAGATGAAAGCACTCCCTGCATATGCTGCATCAATATGCATCCAGATATTCTCCTTATTGCCTGGGAAAAAATGAAGGAAATTAAATAAGCAAAGACAGCTTTTTTCTTTAAAACATTTTCTTTGCATTAGACCAAGTGACTAGAGGAGATTTGCAGTCCCTGCAATTTTGTTTTTTCTTTGCCATTCATATTTTATCAGTTCAATTAGGACAGAGATCTAAGAGGTCACATCACATAGGCCTCTGTTCTGCTAAACAATCCACACAGACCCTTTCCATCTCCACAGTTCTATTAACAGGATTGAGCCCTTAGACACTTTGATTATTATTAACTTGCAATACAAAATCTTAATTTATGATCAGTTCAGGATGCTTAAAATATGTATTTCTTTAAAAAAAACTAGTGATGTTAATTAATTTCTATAAAGAAAGCTCTCTATTTTTGTAACTGGAATAGCAACACGAGTTTTGACTTTGCTGGCCCCTTTTAGCAAGGGTGAGAGCTCCAAGATGATACATTCTTATATGACATGAGTTTCCAGGGACCTAACAGAGTGAACAAACTATTTACAGCAACGAATTTATTTTGGTATATTAAACTATAAACAAACTTTGTTCTTACCCAAGAGCAAACTTTGACATATTACAAATCTGTTACCTTAAATTATTCAGTAAGTTGTTTTTGCAAAAATATTTCAGAATATGGACCTCACTGTTCACTCTATGCGACTGTTCATTGACAGTAAGTCATATGGTAATATTCCTGGTCCGTGACTGGATGGCATTGAAACAAGCCAACAAAATCAGTCACAACAGCCACCAAATACTTCTGGTGCATATTTTTTTTTACATTATATAAACACACACACACTCAAATCAATATGCATGTGCAAAGCTTAGTTACACAAGTACTTGGATTCTTGTGAACTAAAATTCATTTGCATAAATGTTTGCAAAAAACACATTAAAAAATTGTGTATCTCCTGAAAGTTAATTCTCAGCTTTTATTTGGACAAATGTTTGAGATTATTATTGTTGTTTTGCACTGAGTTCACCTGGCTCTGGGTATGTTCCTCATTTTATGACTTATACATAAGTTCACTGAGGGTGAAGTTCATCCCTGTGCTGAGGGGCCAGGACAAAGGCTTGTGCTTCAAGCAGCACTCTAGTCTTGTGCTGGACCCCTCTGCACAAGGGCAATTTCACCAAAAGTGATTTTAAAAAGCTCCACATTCACAGCTTGTTATTCTACCCCTAATGTGGTGTGTCCCTATTTTACGATATTGAGTCTGCAGGCTATTTCCTGAACAGTATACTCATTACTAGCTGTTAAGCAAACGATGACAAACAGCCTAGGGGAGCAGGATTAGGAACAGATTGAAGCCCTGAAGCCTGTTTGTACTACATACACGGAAACAAATTATTACAACTCAAGCATTCAAACAGGGCAACACACACTCTCAGTTTTTCCCCCAGATGAATTCACAACACAGCAAATCTCATCCTAGTTTTACCAGGACAGTTCTGGTTTTTCATACAATGTCCCTGTGCCCCAAAAACATCTTTGAAGATGGCCAAAATAGTGACATGAAAAATTGCAACCATCAAAGCATTCAGGATTTTTTATAAGTATAAAATGTTTGTTCTAGACATATTGCTACCCCAAGTATAACCTATACCTGTATGTCACTCTGATTATGCAGTGAGCACGTGTTTCATACCAACCACTGTTCAAGGCCAAAGTTGTTCATAATTTATCAGGTAACAATCTTGCAATAGGAGTCAATGACTCAATCTAGTCAGTGCAACCCGTCCTGCTCTAACCCCTAGTGGGTAAGTGGGAGGAGGGGCAAGGAAAATACTTTTGTCCCTTTGTTTCTTATTTCTTTCATCTCTATAGTGGTGGGAAGCAAAGAGACAAAAAATGCCATCCACACTGTTCAATGGTGGAAAACTTGAGTGGACCTGTAGGGGAGGGGGACAGCCCCTGAGGAAGAAGGGGGGAGCACATGCTGGAGGAATGCAGGGATGGCCCCCCTCTATGAGCTCTCTGCCTCCCGTTGGCCAGGCAGAAGAAGATGGGAGCTTTCATTAATCCAGTATTGCCAACTCTTATGGTTTTATCACAGGTGAAGGGATTTCAGAGGGTGTCGGAGCCTGTCTCCAGACGATGCGAGAAGCTCCACCCTCCACACAGCTGGAAGCTGGCAGAGTCTCTCCCCTCTTCTCACCAACCTCATAGGAGTGGGGATATAGGAAAGAGCCCAGCAGCTGAGAACAACTCCACTCCCTCTTCCCCTTCCCAGCTGGTGAGAAATATGGACAGGATGGTACATCTGCTCCTCTCCTCCCCCCTGAAGCACCCGGCCTGGGAAGCAGTAGAGGGGGTGAAGAGCTCCTAGATCTGCCCACCAGCCTGGGAAAGGGAAGTGGGAACCCTGCTGCAGCCCCCCAGGCCTGGGAGCAGGCGGGGCAAGAACCCCAGGAGGAACAGAGGTGAGGCTTGGAGGGTAGGGCCGTACCAGGGGAATGGGGACTGATGGAAGGGCTGAATTGAGGGGGCTGGGAAACTAAACTAAGTCCAGGATGGGGGTGGGGTAAACCAACATAGTGGGGCTGAACAGAGGGGGAAACTTGTGGACAGGATTAATTAGTGGGTAGCAGATGAACATATAGGTGAGTAAGAGCTCCTGCAGCAAGGGCCAAAATCATTTTATCCAATAAATTGTTTTGCAGATGCTGGGGTCAGGCAGGGAGAGTAAAGAAACTCAAAAGACAGACTGAGAAAACACAACAGAATCTTTTTCTTTAAAAAGTCTCACGACTTTTGGGCCAATCTCATGATTTTTTGTGGGGTCTGACTCATGACTTTTGATCTCCTGATATTGGCAATACCGTTCATTTAAACCCTGGACTGAAATTTTTGGAGCCTCTTGCTCCATTTTTAGTGCCTCATCCTCCGTCCCTGTATTATAGGAGCTGTGTTTATTAGGATGCTGCAGGTCTGATCACCTCCTTGTTTTGGGGATCAGGAAGGAATTTTTCCCATTGGGCTAAATTGGCAGAGGCCTGGTAGAATTTTTTGCCTATCTCACAGCATTATGAAGGCATAGTTAAGGCTAAATAGAAGAGAACTTAGAATTTAACAACAATAACTTGTGTGACTGTTTAGCTTGTTGCAACTTGCAGTTGGTGCAAATAAGAGGTCAAAAGAGCCAGCTCCCAGGAATGAAATAGATCTGTGATTTCATTGGTGGACCTTGGGAAAAGGAGAGATGAAGTCTTTGAGAAATGAGGTCCCTCTTTTGGTATGCTGTATCCACCTCACAGGAGGCAGGGTGTGAGGATTTAGCAAAGTGAGCTGACTCTTAGAGGTAGGCTGAGGAAGGTCTACCCCTATTTATTGGCTATATGGTTGGAGCCCCGTAATCCTGCATTGGACCCATGTTAATACCTGGTATATGGGAGACAGGACAAATAACAGTGATACGTTACTAAAGTTGCTGCCTGCCACTTAAACCACCCTTATGTCTCAACTCATTCACCTGTGTGTCCTGACTGATGCAAAGTGACAGAGGGGCACAAGGAAAGACATTGAGTTCAGCCTTTTTTCAATCTGCTTCAGGTGGAGCTTTTCTGACCCATGCAGAACAGACCAAAGAAAGGAGCCACAAAGTCAAGCACGTAAGCATTTCGTGGTCCTAAAATATGTTGCCACAAAGGAGGGTTTTTAAAAAACAAAAAACTTTGAAGTTATGGCCATCTTTCTTACCCGTTAGTAATCCGGCCTAAAAATACAAGTTTGCTACTTGAAGCAATATTAGAAAACAATTGCAAGTGAAAGATTTATAGACAGAATTATTGCATTTGGACACTGACACTGCATAACACCCAGGAAATGAATCAACAAGAGACTGTAACTTATATTTAAATTTTAGAGAGAAGCAGCAGGGAATGACTTACAAATAGGACCCAGTTCTAACAGTCTGTCAAAGGAGCAACAAGGTGTGGTTCCGAGTGTTGCACAAAACTGAAGAGAAAAACAAAAGGCAAAACTTTAAAATCAAATTTTCCAGCAAAGACAATTACCAACTGAGAAACAGCAAGCCACAAAGACCTCAAGGAATAGAAAGAACTCTGGTGATTTAGGACTTCTGAATACCCACACATAATTGCAGCCTTCTAATCAATACCTACCCAACAACTGAATTGCAGTGTGTCATTCTGGATGCAAGATGGTTCCAGAGTTTATGGGAGTTTGCACCCAGGATTTTGATTCCACATATATCTCCAAACACTAATTTCAGCTACGCAGGTGTCAATCTATAATAGCTCTACTGAAGTCAATGAAATTCATTCTGATTTATGCTGGTATAACTGAGCTCAGAATGTGGTTTAAGGTAAGTTACTGGTGCTATCACAGGCTGGTGATTTTCTCACAGGCTCTTCTCTTCCAGGGTCATGCTAAACACTCAAAGTCAGCTTCCCTGACTCTTCCCTGTGTGTGTGCATCTCTCTCTTCTAAACTGTCTGCAGCACTATGAACACAATGGGCCAAACGCAGATGTGATGTAAATAATGGAGGAAGTTTCACATTAGCAGGAAGCTATAAGTGGGTGAATGTAAATTGTTGTAACTTCCCCTGAGAGGAGTAAAAATGTGGAGTGAAAGCAAGCAACAGGAGAGTGTAAGCTAAAGTGTGGGGGCTGCTTTATCTTGTATATTACTGTTATTCTGATCAACATATACAGGCTCAATGAAAATGAGGGCCCCTTTGTGCTAGGTGCTGTATATACACACATGGTGAGAGACAGTCCATGCACTGGAGAGTTTACAGTCTAAATATATATGGTAGACAAAGGAAGTCTTATTATTCCTACTTTGTAGCTGGAGAATTGAGGCCCAACATGATTAATTATTCCCAGGTCTCACAGGAAGTCTGTGGTAGGGCCAGGAATGGAACCCAAATGTCTTGAATCCCAGCCCAGTGCCTTAAGCTAAAGAACATCCTTCTTACTCTTGGTTGCTTCCCTTCAACAACCTTGTCCTTCTGGTTTGCCTTAGTCAATAAATTACACCAATTTATGCTCTCACAAATTTACCAACATGTAATCACAATGTGCAATGTGCCTGTACTCTAATAAAAATATCTATCAATAGAACATGCACATTTAATCGTCACCTAGTAATCCACCTTGGGAGTAATAGACATATAGATGCAAACTAGTGAAAGATAAAAAAAGAACCAACCTAATGAACTTTTGCCCATAACACATTCAAACATTTTTTTGAAGTCTGAAAGAGTTTGGTTATTTCGCCCCCACCCCAAATCACCCATGCCTCCGACCTTCCTGTTTCTGCGTGGGACAGGAAACTAAGTGGTAAAATACAATGAGAAAGGCCAGAATACTGAAAGAATAGCCTAACTTGAAATGGGAAGTACAGGAAATCTGGCAGGATTTCTATTTGCAATTTGCAGACTTTAAAAGGTTAATGTAAGGAGAAGCAGCCTTCATTTTGGATGTCAATCTGATGAGACCTTCCAAAACTTCCCATTACGAATATAAACATACAGTGGCATATCCATCCTTATTGAGTAGTTTTAAGTTTGCTGTTAAGTTGATTTGTGATTGGATTTATACCTAGAGCCTCAGTCTCCTCTCACTTAGGCTTTGGATAGACTAAGATTTAAAGGTTTGTTATTAGGCATTAGGAAACATGTTCTAATACCTTTAAAGAGTACAGTGTAGAACAAGCAGTGTATACTTTTAACACATGCTAAGTTAGACAAGTTAAAGCCTAGGTGCTTTTTCTCTTAAAAAAGGAAAAAATTCTTTCAGTTAATTTTTTTTTAAATGGAAAACTTCAAATGACTTGCAGAAAAAAGGCCATTCACTGTTCTTCAAATTTTGAGGGGAAATATTTGTTTAGCTCTCATACTAACTTAGAGGCCAGCAACAGAACTTCAAATGTCAATTTTGGTAACTATTGCACTGTTCATCAAAGCTTGCAAGAAAGCAGAGCAAATACTATGTTATGAGTAGGCTTTTAAAAACACAGGGCAATAGCTGTCTCAAAACACATCTGCATCCATATTATATATATCTCCAACAATAATGTTAATGTTCATTCCTGCTGGTACAGCTAGAAAAGAGATTTTTTGTGTGTGTTTATGTTTTATAGGAAGCACTCGGATATCATAGAGATGGCCAACCTAATTATACCTAGTAAAACAGTCCTCTGAGGGGGCCATATCCTGCCCTTGCATGACTTCATGCAGCCTTATAAAGCCATGAAAAAAATCACCTGACCAGGCACAGAACTTATTCCCCCAACCTGATCATGACAACAATGATAATTATAAGGATATTCATATTTTAGTCAACCATAAAAGAATTGCTACAGGCAAATGGATGATTAAAATGTGGCAGGGCTGATCTAATAGGTCTTTTAAATCTAACTATTGTGAACCTTGTTTGGAAACAAATGAGGTTCTGAAAACAAAGGATATGGCAAACACATAGATATGGGGATTTATTCACACACCGAGATAGAATTGTGTACCAAAAGTAAGAGTTCTTAGCCTTATCCATATCACCATCCCCTTTCCATATTGGGAGCATCCTGGGTCCCACATCTCATTCAGAAATATGTGAAAGACAGGGTGTTTGTAGCCCTCTGGTCCCTGTTTGCAACCCCTCTTTAGGTTGAAGCATCCCAGGTATGAACCCCTGCCTTTAGGGATTATGGGGTACATTTTAAAAAGGGTTGAGTCTTGGTCTCTATTCTACTGGTGTAGTATGCACCCAGATCTTGTACCACAGATGAACTGAAAATGAACTAGAGTACTTGCATTGCTGGCTATTTGATTTGCTCCTATAGATAGGAAGAGGTGCGGGTATCAGATCGGCACCTTCAGTTGAACTGTAGGTACAAAAATAGGGATGTAAATTGTGCAGGTGCAAATTGGGCCCTAAAAAAGACAGAGCACCTTTATGAAAATGTGTGCACAAGTTGGCTCTAAAGAACAATGATTACAGTGTTCAGGTTACACGGTTAAGGACTCATGTCAGGAAATCCCAAAATTACTGTGGCACATGCAGTCATAACTCTGCTTCTTTGTACATATGTATTATAATTAGATTACTGACCTTCACCAAGAGGGTGCAAGAGAGGTGTCAGTGGTTAGTGAGGGACAATAAAGGGAAGCAAGATTATTGCTGAGCTCAATTCAGCCAGCTGAAAGATATGGGTGTACTGGTGTCAGCACCATTATATGATTACACTAAGCTACAAACACGCTCTCTATAATCACTTTAAGGAATGTGCCATTATAATTAGAGATTGTATACATTCAATACATATGCTCAGTTGTTTGAATAATGGCTTGTTCCATAAAGAATAGCTCATCTGTTTAAATAATTTTAATGTTTTTTTCTGTAGGTGCATGAACCCCAAAGCCACCTGCATTAATTCCCAGAAACCACTTAAAGTAACAGCATCTGCTGTCTTCAGGGCTCTCATTACCTTGCATCAGTACTAAACAATGAATCTAACCCAATTTGTAACCCATATTACAACAGCATAATCACATTTGTGCAGGGGGCCAGGGACAGGCTGCGTCTCAGAAATGGAACTGAGAGCTCTGAAGAGCCCAAGGCATTATCCTTTTCAGATCATGTTGTGTAAATATAACATAGCCCTTGCTCTGATGTAAAGCAGCCAGATGCTTGCGTCAGTCACCTCGTATAGTACTTTCCTGAGTATGACTAAAACCTGCACAAATATTGCCCTGCAGGTTTGCATTATAAAAACTCAGGGAGCACTGCTTCCACAACTTCCAGGAGACTGGTGTCCCAATGATACATAAAGGGGATTGCTCTGCCAACAGCTAGTATCTGCCTACTTGCATTTCTAGAAGTTAGCTATGTACGTTTTATGAGACTCAATAAAGGAATAGGGTTTATCATACAAAACCTACAGAGGTATCCAAGTAGTGAGATTATTGGTTAATGCAATGGACATAATAAGAAAACCAAGAAAGCTCATTTAATTTAAATATACTAAAGCAGGGGTCGGCAACCTTTCAGAAGTAGTGTGCGGAGTCTTCATTTATTCACTCTAATTTAAGGTTTTGCGTGCCAGTAATACATTTTAACATTTTTAGACTGTCTCTTTCTACAAGTCTATAATATATAACTAAACTATTGTTGTATGTAAAGTAAATAAGGTTTTTAAAATGTTTAAGAAGCTTCATTTAAAAATACATTAAAATGCAGAGTCCCCCAGACTGGTGGCCAGGACCTGGTCAGTGTGAGTGCCAGTGAAAATCAGCTTGTGTGCCGCCTTTGGCATGCGTGCCATAGGTTGCCTATCCCGAACTAAAGCATGTGACATACTTTAAGAATTGATTAACCGTGATCTCTATGTAGGTGTCATATTTATTCATGCTAACACATGAACAATGCACACTGAGCTAAATTCAGCCTGGTTTATCCCAGCTTCTAAAATTCTGATAGGGTGAAAGGAGCCCACAAGGTTATTTCAGACCTGACACAGAGTTTTGAATGCTAAACTTCTTGTCATTTTACTGCAATACAAGACCTATTTAAAAATACCTCAGGATATTATACACTGAATTCAAAAATCACTACCATGTAATTGCTAAACTAGAGAGCTATTAATTTAGCTATCCATCTTTTCCTCCCACCCCAATACTGTGCTCATCATATTGGGATCTGTATTAATGAAATAGTTAACAATGATGATAACTGTGCCTGTCTTCGTAATGCAGCTACTTCTGGAGTGGAATGTAGCACATTGCAATGCCACCTTCTAGACAGAAAGCAAAGATGCCTTATCCGACAAACTGCAGGGGAAATTCAGCTAGACAAACTAGAATTTGGCCAGGGCATGAAACTAGCACCATTACTCTTGTGAAATCTACAATTTTTGATGATCATTTGTGGTCAGGACCTCAGTTTTGCAACTCATCTGAAAGCTGGCACTTCCAGCAGCCTAGTTCTGCTATGATCACCATCCAAAGTGGTCTGGATGCCAAGTATCTGCTTGTGCATATCCTGTAAATCATCACTCAGCAGAGCTGTTTCTGCTAGAGTCACAGGGAGTCTCTGCTGGGCCATTAGTCAACAAGAAGGTGATCATATTGCAGCAGCAGTACACTGCAATAGCTCTTTGAAGTATATTGTAACATATACACCAGCTGCTGTCATGTATCCGTACTGGCTTATGAAAGTCAATATACTCGCTGATTACTTATACACACCTAAGTGAATGTAATTGATATGCAGTGGACCCTATTTTCCAACTTGTTAGAGCCTAAATTAATGTACCGTGTTGCACATTTGGACACTCAAACCAGCACTCAGACACCTAGTTTAGGTACCTTCATCTCAAAGCACTTAAAACACCTAAGTTTAGGCATGTGCTTAAGTCCTAATTAAGTCAATGGGATCTCAGCATGTGCTTAAGTGCTTTGCTGAATTGGGGCCCAACTGCAGAGCTGGGCACCCTAGCATACTCGTCAAGTTTGGGGCTCGCTCCAAGGTGCTGAGTGCCTTCAACTCTTGCCAACTTCAGTTCCTCTCAGGAGTCACTCAGCACCTCATGGGATCGGGCCTGTTGTTTGTCAATAGCCTGTGTAACTCGACTGTTTCAATTTGTTGAGTTACAGCTGTGCTTTGATTTTTTCAAACGTCTTTTGTAATGGAAATATACTCAGCTTTGAACTTGGGGAAAGCAAATGAAAACTACTACTCTGGACTTGCTCCCAGCTTTTACTATAGTTTGTGCTAAATGCACCAATGAATAAATTGCTAGTGCTAAAAGACACCAGTGGTGGATATAAGTTCAAAGTTTTTTTTTTTTAATGCCAAACCTTACTTATTTGAAAAAGCTATAACACTGTTATCCAGTTATTTTAATTAGAGCTCCTGTTTCCTATCAGGCCCAGTAAACACATGAGCCTGAATCTCTCCTCACTTATATTTCTATTAATTGTAATGGAATGATTCCTGATTTATACATGTACCTTTGAGAGGAGAATCCAGCCCATAAAACACCGGGTTTTATTTTCTTTTTTCACCCTCCCTATTAAGTCATTTTTGCTCGAGAGACTGCATGAACTTAGTGGCAACCCAGATCCATGTCTACACTAGCACTTAGATCAGCAAAACTTTAGTGCTTGTGTGCCCAGCGCTATATCAGTGGAAAACACTCTGACTCAGACATAGTTACCGCCACTCGTTGAGCTGGTTTTATTATGTTGAAGGGAGAGCTCTCTCCCATTGGCATAACACGGCTAACAAGAGATCTTACTGTAAGCTTGTAGGTGTAGATATGGAAGGATCTATATGCTATCACAAACTCTTTTCCATCAGGGTTCCTTTGGCAGAACTTTCTGCTTTGACACTGCATCTCCCTCTTGAGAGAAAGATCAGTGAAGACGAGGTGAGTAATAAGGTGGTGGAAGGTGTTTCTTTAGTAACTTGCGTGTTTTTGTCACAGGAACAAAATAAAATAACCCCAAATTACTCAAGGACAAAAGAACTTGAAAAGCAGAAAAGGGAGCACGAATGGGGTGCATGGGCTACTGCCCAGTCTGAGAGAGAATGAGCACACCTTTTCAGTTAGGAGGCTAGCAGTAAAGATAATGAGATCTCATCTAATCCTCACTGAGATGTTTTATGTATACAAATAAATGGAAGGGCTGACGCTGGCCGTATTAACTCAGGCTTAGCCTATGCTTCCTTTCAAGGCTTGTATTGCACAGCAAAGCAACCAGTGGAGACAACATACAGTTTAAAAAAAGACACCCTTTGTAACAGTGTCACTGAATCTGTAAACAGATTATTTGATTTCCCTTTCCCACAGCTGCAAAAATTAATAGATGGTGAATATTTATGAGGAGAGTTCCATTGTGGGTGTGTAGATGAGGTTTGAGCAATAAAGCAACTCAATTAACTTTCTGATACCACATGGAGAGATGATGCAGAATTGCACTGTGTGCACGACATGCAGAAACGAAACACTGAAGCATGCTGTTAAAAAAAAAATCAGAACACCCTAATATACTTGGTAAACCAAACCAAACCAGCTAAACTTTCCCACTGCATGTAAAAGCTGCTTATATGACGTGCTGTGTTGTGTTTGCCCCAGTGGAGGGAACGGAGATCTCCATTACAAACGCATTTCTCTGCAGCAGGTTCTATGGCACAAGTAAATTCATGTGAGCAGCCTTAGTGATGGTGCCTTCATTTTGGACAAGAGTCTTATTTCCACTGGAAGGCAATTGGTGGAATTCACTTGGTCATCAAGATTATTCAATTCGATTTTCTCCAAGGCAAGAAAACAGCATCCCCCTACACTTGTGAAACATCTGTTGTGCTCATGCCATGGTCTTTTAACATACCACAAAGTCAGAGCCCAAGGCAATCAAAATAAATCAAACAAACAAACAAGCAAGCAAAGGATAAGATTTCCAAAAGTGTCCAGTGATTTAAGTTTTTAAGTCCAATTTTCAGAAGTGACTTCAGACTGACTTTCACAGATACCTAGGTTCCTAAATCACTTTTGATAATGGAACTTAGAAGCCTAAATCACGTAGGTCCTTTTGAAAATTTTACCTTAAGTAAACAGAGAAGACGAAGTACAGGCTATTCTGAATCAAATAAGACTGCTCTGAACAGAAGCTCTGTAAAAATGGTATTGTGGAGGCGGCGCAGTGGGAGGGGCCACGTGGCAGCACCCCCGCTGTAGCCCTGGCCGCCCCCTTCTCTCTCTCTCCCGCCCGCTCCCTCCCCCACCCCTCCCCAGCCGGTCCCCCTGCACCCATGCTCCGGCCGCGCCGCAGGTTTGGTTTTTTTTGCTTTGCCTTTCTGCCCGCCCTGTTTTTTTTTTTTTTTGCTTGGGGTGGCCAAAAAGCCAGAGTCAGCCCTGCTTCATTGCCATCACTACTGATAAAAGTTCTACTAGCCATATTACACTCTCTGTACATAAACTTGTACAGCTCCATTGTCTTCAGCAGATTTGCACAGGTATAAATTATTGGAAATTAGCAAACAATTTTGTTGATGCATGATAATAGACTCCAGTTCACTCTCTCAGTGGTATTAACTCTTCGGGGCTAACAGGAGAAAAAAAATGTACTAAAAACTTATGTAGTTGAAAGTGATTGCATGACATTCTGAATTTACACAAGGAACAGATCCTCTGAATGAGAAAGTGCTATTTGTCCTTAGTCACTCAAAGTGACTACACTTTAAAAAGACAACTGTATTCAATCTGAAAGATCATGTAGTATGAACACTGTTCACTATGCATGAATTCTGATGGGAAAGGAAAATAATGTTAAAGTCAATAGTGGTGACTTACAGCTCATTATTGACATTTGTCATCTTATTGAAAGGTGATTCAGTCTCTCTCTCACACACACGCCGTCTGATATAGCCTCACCTTGCTGATGTTCAGGGCACACCGTGAGGCTTATTTATTTGCTAAAGTAGCATTGAGTCTGGTGGTCCAGGGAGGTGTTCTGACTGTTTGCTGATATTTAAGTTTGACATTGTGTCATTTCAGGTGTTGATTTTATTTTTATTTTATTTTTGACATGCACCTACATGCAATCCATAAACTCAAAATTAAACACAAACATTTGTGACAATTGCAGTTTGGAAGGCCAATGTAAAAAGATTATATCATCATATTTCAGGACAGAAGAAAGTCAAGATATTCACCCACATCAATCCACCTGTCTAGTCTAACATCCTCCCCCTTTTAAATGCATCTTCTCTCTCTGCTTTAGTTCTATTCAAAGCCACAGCCTCTATTTGGCAATCCATTACATACACCAGTTGCCATTTGTGCAAAGAAATGTCTCCTAAACCTCCATAATGCCTAGGGAATTAAGTTATTTTCTTTTCTTCCCTGCCCCCTTGCACCCATCTAAAAAGAAAAAAAAAGAGACTGTATGCAAAGTTCATGTACTGTGTAGAACATTCATGGAATGTTCATATTCTAACTAGTGTGCAGATCTATATGTTCCTACATTACATACAATATCATCTGGTCATCTTAAAAGTAGCCTATCAGATGCAGTAAATCCACAAGTAAGATTGTTAAAGCCAGTACTTACAAAGAATGGGATAAGACCAGCAGCTCTGTCTTCATGCAAAACTTTCTTTAGGGCTGATCCGCGAACAGTGAATTTATCATCTGAAGGGATATTTTTAATCTTCACTCCACCAATTAATCCTGCCCTTTCCACTGATGAGTGGGCCTGCAATTAAATGGGTGGACTTTAAAACATGAATCTTCCACAGAAACCTGTTTTTAATTCTAACAAACCACGTGTAATATTTTATGAGATCCACAATGCAATAGAATTGGGGTTGTCCATACTAAAATCTCTAGTCAATGAGAGTTGTGCCCTCTTATGCCAGGACTTAATTTAGCCACGGCTAAATTAGTTACAGATCCTGCTACACATGACAATATTCATTTCCCAGTATTTACTCTATGGTCTACATCCTGTATTTACTGATGTCAATGGCAAACTCCCATTTACTGCAGTGGCCCTATTTCTGCAAAATGGAATTTTCTTGAGGGACAATGGGTTTGATAAGATGCAAAGTATCTTGTGCAGGAACGCACTTGACATGCTTTTAGCTTCCCTCCACCCCCGTTTTGCACTGTGTTTGTCTATACATGCATTGTCCCCCTCACAGGAGGCTGTTTTAGTTTTTCATTCCTTTTGGATTACTGAGCAGTGGGTCACACAGGTCTGTTCTTAATGCGGAAGGAGTGGCGAGCTCAGCTTTGAAAGGTCAGCCATGTCTTAAGGCGAATCCTTCTGCAGACAGAAAATCCCCTGACCTTCAGCAGGCACGGAGGGCTGTCAGTCTCCATTTCAGATCAGCCATTTACAACAAAAAGAAAGACAAACAATGGGGCTCTGCTTAGTAGTACATTAAACTTAAGGCTCTGTGTCTGGAAATCTGCACAGCACACACTCTAGAGCTCCAAAGAGAAAAAGGACCAATTGTATCATGGCTTTTAAAAATCATCAGGATCCTTCCCCACTTCTCACATCCTAACTGTTCCCACATATGGCCTTATAATACACCCCTTCCCCACCCCCAACAAAGAGCAGGTGCCCTTTTTAAATTACATTGTTTCTTAATATACAGTGACGGTAAAGTCCAGTGAAACCTGAAGTCTGGCCATTTTAATGTGGTGTAACCAGTGGATTAGTTCAAACTAAATATCAAGCAGTGCGAACATTCCTGCTATCTCACTGACATTTAGATGATAAAATGTCATGTTTATTGGAAGAAGTGACATTACTTGGCCCCCTTTGTTAGGATTAGCAGTTTTAAAATGCAAGCACAGCTGAACTGGAAGGCCAACGTTTGCTTTCATACATGGTAGAAGTTTTTCATGATCCTGGCCATGCTGAGAATTCATAGTTTAAGTAAATCTGCTAATTACTGTTTGCGGATAGAAAACAGGGATTATGTTGGACAAACTTGGATTGATAAACTCAGATTTTAGTAAGCTTATTTTTAAACCAACTGCAGTTTTTTCAGGTACCAAGCTTGGTATGTTTATAACTCATACAGTGCAGCTTTGTGTGTGTCAACATTCAAATCAGTTAGTTTATTGGCCACACTTACTCATGTTGACTAGCACCTTATTCCACAAAGGGTATCTTCATCCACTACAATGGGATTCCTTGCAGAGTAAAATAAATACTCAGTGTGAGGAAGGGAGGCAACATTGGGCTGTTAATCTGTAACATGTAGTACAATGCTTTCACCTGTTGTTATTATTTATTGTTTGTATTGTGGTAGGGTCTACTAGTTCCAGTCATGAACCAGGACCCCAATGTGCAAGGTGCTGTACAAACACGGAATGAAAAGATGATCCCGACTCCATAGAGTTTACAATCTAAGTAATCTGTATAGCAGTGTGACTGCATTTTTCAAGTAGAGTAATTCCGAGGGTCATTTTTAGATGTCCTCACCTGATCAGATGCATAGGCCACCAACTTGCTCATGATGTCTGCCTCTGTTAATTCTGGGTTTTCTGATTGGACACGTCTGATTGTTTTTGTTCTGGCAGCAAGCAATGTAACCAAAGTAGCCTCGCTGGCACTGCCCTATGATGGAGAAGAGAGACATGGGACATAGTGAAGGAAGCCTCAATGGTACGTATTACGTGAGGGAGAATTACTGAAAACAAAATGTTGCGTGTTAAAGATCTGCCTCAGAGTGAAAGCTGTACAAAAATAAATCATACAATATGGAATCATTTGAGAACTCTTATACCACATGCATGGTAAGAAGCATTGCTGCAAGATAGACACAAATGTGCACCTAAGATTGTGTCAGAAAAACTGTATATTATGTTTAAGAAACTGTATGTGACCGTGCAATAAATTTAATCTTTGCCTCTCGTTTCCTCACTCTTCTCTTCATTTTTTTATGTTTGGGTGATTTAGGCTCCAGTCTTGGAATCAGCTCTTTACAAGCAAACCCCTGCACCTTTGTAGATCCCCACTGACATCAGTGAGCACTACCCCTGCAGCTCCCATTGGCCAGGAATGGGGAACTGTCGCCAATAGAAGCTGCAGAGGCGGTGCCCACAGAGAGGGGCAGCACGCGGAGCCACATCCCCTCCCAGGGGCTGCAGGGGCACATTGGCCCCTTCTGGGGGTGGCATGGGGCCAGGGCAGGCAGGTAGCCTGTCTTAGCCCCGGTGCGCCGCTGACTGGGAGCCACCTGAGGTAAGTGCTGCCCAGTGGGAGCCCACACCCCAACCCCCAATCTTGAGACCCCTCCCAGAGCCAGCACCCCATACCACCTCCTGCACCCCAAGCCCCTGCCCCAGCCCTTATCCCTTCTGCACCCAAACTCCCTCCCAGAGCCCACATCCCCTTTTTTCCCAGCCTGGAGCCCCCTCCTGCACCCAAACTCCCTCTCAGAGCTTGCACCCCTCCTCCCTCTGCACTCCAACCCTCTGCCCCAGGCCGAGCCCAGAGCTCCCCCACACACTCCAACCCCCCTTGGCTCCAACTCAGAGCCCACACCCCCTCCTGAACCCCAAACCCCTGCCCCAGCCTGTTGAATGTGAGTGAAAATGGGGGAAAGTGAGCAACGGAGAGAAGGGGATGGAGTGAGCAGAGAGGGGCTTCAGGGAAAGGGTGGGGCCTTGGGAAAGGGGAGGGGTAGATCCTGGGTTGCACTTAATTCAAAAAGTGATTTTGTGCGTAAAAAGGTTGGAGACCACTGTTCTACACTGTTTTCAGTACAATGTGGTAACAAGAGTACAGAATTGGACTTCAGAAAACCTGGCTTCAAGCCCTGGCTCTGCCACACATTTGCATCATCTTTAGTTACTTAAACTGTCATTTTCAAACTTGGGTGCAACACAGTCGGTCGGCCTTAGCCTCTCTGTGCCTCAGTTTCCTTCATCAATAAAATGGGTAAGAACTTGTAGAAACGTTCAGTATCTTTTAGGCACTTGCAGTATTTAAGGAGTGGTCTTGTTCCTAACTAGTTAGTTTAGGATGCTCCAATGATTAAAGCACTAGCTGGAGACTTGGCGACCTCCCACAGATTGTCTGTGTGAGCTTGGGTACAGGGCCGGATTTAGGAAGTGTGGGGCCCGATTCGAACAGTTTTGACAGGGCCCCCACAGGGATGACTAAAAAAAAAACCCCGTAAAAAAAACCCACGTGGGGCGTGTACTCACCGGGCGGCGCTCCTAGACTTTGGTGGCGGTTCCTTCACTCGCTCCGGGTCTTTGGCGGCACTGAAGGACCTGCCACCAAAGTGCCGCCAAAGTCCTGGAGCACCGCTGGGTGAGTAAAAATTAAAAAGGCGCCTCTAGCCAGGGAAGGGATTCTCTGCCACTTGCCACCCACTCTGGGCGGCCCTGCCACTGGGTGCGGGGCCCTCTTAGGCGCGGGGCCCGATTCGGGGGAATTGGTGGAATTGGCCTAAAGCCGGCCCTGCTTGGGTAAGTCACTTAGTTTCCCTTCGCCTCAGTTCTCAAATGTAGAATGGAGGTGTTGTGAGGCTAACTACAATAAAGACTGCAAAGTACTCAGATAATATGGTAACGGAGCCATATAAGTACCTAAAATAGATGGATCTTAAAATAAGTTCTGGTTTTATTAAATACACTTTATTACTAGGCATGGAAGGATGAAATGTTTATCAGTAAGTGTTGGTAAACATTAATATGACCGCATGCGTGCGTGTGCACACACACAAATATTTCCATCAATAACAGAAGTTTACAAATAGACAAAGTAAGAAGAAGGCTGTGTGAGAACTTAGAGGTTGATGTAAGGTTATTTTCTTTGTACAGTTTGACATGTGATGTTGATAATTTTTATTTTAACATTTATAAAGCATTAACTTTTTGAATTGCAAAGTCCACTGTCATGAAATAATTACTGTCTAACTCCACTATTGTTTGACCTCTCCCAAAATTTCCCACAACCATGAGAAATTAAATAGATTAAATTGAAAATGCTTAAAAATAAACAATATTATTCACTGAAATTACAAAAAGACCCAAAATTGAAATCTGCCAAACCTAGTTATAACTAGCTAATAATCACTTTTTCATAATTAAATTGATTCATGGAGAGCCTGATGAGTTGTGTAACTAATGTATTCACTTTGCTGTTAAGTCTTTTACCAACAATTCTGAAAAATATTCCCTTTGTTCTCTAGTTCCCTGGTTGTTGCTACCAAAATCATGAATTAAGGGTTTGTTTTTCCATTGCAAGGACTGTGGATTGAGTGTGTTTGTTTATTTGGGGGCTCTGTTTACTTTCAGAATTAAAATCCCTCTCTTTGCAGAAGAAACAACTTTTGTAATACACAAGTGAAATGAAGTTTTTATCTGTTTATATAGAAGGCAAAACTGAGTTGCATACGTTGCACGTTCACACAAGTTCTAGTGAGAAGGTTGCTTTCTATTCTTGCTAGTTTTAAAAGCGTTTTTTTCTTTAAAGCTACACTCTATGCTAAGTGAACAGTGATGATACCTTCCCTTTTATTGCAAGCAAACAAAGGTTGCCATGGTGAGCAGGCTCAAGAGGCGGAAGAAATATTGGCGAGAGCTGATGCTCATGTCCACCAGAACCCTGAGCTGAAATTTTTTTTCATCTTTTGGCTTTTTCAAGTGTCACCTGGTACACAGCAAGAAAGTGTTTTGTATTGATGTGGGCTTTCAAATGTAATTAACAGCCAGTTTTCACAGGCTCAGTTTATATAAAACTGCAATAATCGTTTGGTGTTTGCATCAGGAATGATTGGCAGCCTCACATTCACGTTATCTTTGCCAAGCCCTCTCTTACTTGTATCATTATTGTTTCAAGAGCGAGAGGATCAGCAGCACAAATTGCCTCATCTCAAGCGGCAGCACGAAGCTCACTTTCAATTCCTAAATTTGAACGATCCTTGGTATCTTACAAAATTACAGGCCATCAAGTGATGTCAGTTGGGAAGGGCGACATTTGCTGCTGATAAACAACAGGCATAATTGCCTGCTGTCATCAGAACAAAATTGATGCTGTGGAGACCCATGAAGAAAGGTTGGTTTCATGTACATGCAAAACCCAGAGTCATCCTAATGTAAATACTCCTAGCACAATTACGGCACTGGGGTTGGAATGGAATAACTCTGAATTTACACTGGTGTAAGTGAGGACAACACAGTTGAGCCGAAAATCTTGACCGTCTTTAAGTAGTTGTGTTAGGTATGTTTTTGACTGAGGAGATCTTATGACTAGATACTAGTGAGTTTGAAGGGAGAACAAGCATTAATGGAGAAGCTTCTGAAACACAAACACACACATACAAACCAGCAGATCTATCCCTGTATGAGGCATTCATTGCTGTCTGGATTTTGTTTGTTTGTTATATGGGAAATGTAACCAATATTCATTTAGCAGGTCAACTTTTAAATAGATTTTTGCCTTTTGCTGCACTGGAGTTTTAGTCTGCTAATTGGATTATTTAATTTCATTATACCTTTCAGTTTCCAATTATAAACAGCTTCATTTTAGTTCTACATATTTCATTTTATTGCATAAAGTGTATTTATTAAAATCATATTTGTTTCTTTAACAAATGCTCCTGTCAGTGGACTTTCTACTATACTCTGCTCTGTTAGATATGGTGGACACACTTGTATACTCTCTTCTATTACTATACTTATGGTGCTCTTCTTCTTTGATAAGAGGTGGACATTTTAGAAATAGCCTCTAACAAAATGTTGAATGTTTTTGAGTGAAGTTTAAGGAAAACCTTTTCAACCCTTTTCACAGAGCTTTAGTGTTCATAATTAGGACTCAAAATCCTCATGTAGGTTCAACTTGAAGTTGTTCTTCACTCCCAAATGCTAAAGTACCATGTATCATTACTGCATGGCATTAAACAGTTGCTGTGTCTGCCAGTTAGTCTGTGGCAAAAATAGCAAGTTCCATTCCAAGAGAAATTCCAATATTTTTCCATTTGTTTTTACCTTGCATTGGAACACACAGTTGAAATAAAAGTTTTCATGAAATGGAAAGTTCCAAAAATTTTCCATTCAAAATATTTTGTTTTGACATTTCCTGTCAAAATAAAATATTTCAGCATCCCTGGATCAAAATGGCTCATTTCATTTTGTTGGTCTGAATAAAAACATTTAATTTCATACTAGTTTGACAATAGTCTGTGTCCCCCGAGTAGATACGGTGCTTCCTAGAAGTTGTAGTACAAGTGCCTCATGCTTCCTTTCTCCTCTGTGGGCTAGGTTCCCTGGCCAAATTACATCCCAGGATGTACCGTGGAATCACGTGATTCCCATGATGGACCATGTCTGTTTAACCAGAAGAGGAGATTTCATTGCATCATGGGGTATGTAGTCCAACCAGAGAGCTCAGCTCAAAGAACAGGGGCATGAGGCACCCATGAAAAAATTCAATTATGCTGAAATCACATATAATTCAAAAAACATTTCAAACAGAAAAATCCCAACCAGCTCTACACCCCATGTTGTAACCATTGTACCTCCAGGGCTGTCAATCTATCACCTTTCACCTGCACTAAATTCACCTTCATTTAAAATCACCACCAACAAAAAAGCCATAATTTGCCTCAGAGGTGCCTGGATTTTTAAATGGTGGGGGAAGTGATTAAAATCTGGATTATTATGGAGAAGCACTAGTCTTTCCACAGGCTAGGCTGAAGCTAGCTTTCCAGCTGTGTTCACTCTAAGCTGTGCGGCTGGGTGGCTGCCCAGGAGACATTCAAGTGCCACACAGTTGATTAGCAGAGCTGCGCACATCCGGCAGTGTGTGTTCAGGTGCCCCTCCTCCCACTGCTTTGCAGCCACGTTGCTCCTGCAGCTGTTCCCGGGACTCTCCTGCTGGCTGTGCAGAGGAGGAAGGGTGAGGGGGGTGCTGATGTCAGGGTGTCCCCCTCCCCCCGCCCCTGTACCCCATCTCCACAGACCTGGGAAGGGGGGACAGCCTGGCTCAGGACTCAGAGCTGCTGCGATCTGAGATCTGAATGACTCAAGCCTCTGGCGATGAGTGAGTGCCTTTCTTAAAGAGACTGTGCATGGTCTCTGAGACTTCCCCAGCAGCCAGCTCACAGTCACGCACGCACACACACACACACACACAGTCTCTTTCATACTCACCTCCCAACACATACTTGTATTACTGTTGTTGTTATTTCTTAGTATTTCCTGCAATGCACATATATTCTCTGTAATTTTATTCTTTCAAAGTGTGTTATTTTAGTGTTTTGACTGGTCTATGCATTTCATAATTTTCATTTCTCTTACTACTCAAAGAATTAAATTTAAGTGTGAGTTCTAAAATGCCTAACCTGTCCTGGCTGGAGTAATTATCCACATGGTAACTTTTAAAAAACTATATATTATATCTACTTTTTTTGTTTCTACTGGTCGTGCACATCTGCACATAACTTGGTGTGCATAACAAAATTTATTCCGCACATAGATGGAAAAAATTAGAGGGAACATTGCTTTTCAGTGCAATTTTTTTAACCATACCCTAATGTCATGAAGTAAACATTAATTTTCAGGCATACATGTGGGATCTTATGCCAGAGTAGAATTTTCCTGGAGAGCTTGTGGCAGGTTGAATGAAGCATTTGTGAGATAGGAGTGTTAAAAATCAAAGCAAAAAAACCCCCTTGTTTTTTCACTTTTTGGGCATCTAGCCATGCTACCCCTCCTCCCTGCAATCATATCTGAAAAAAATAAATTGAGCAAGAAACTCCCTTTTTTGGTTTTGTTCTGTTAGCTACATTGAGAACTGCTTCCTTTGACATGCAAGGCTTTGATTTAGTTATTAAAAGTAGTTTCTGTGTACATTAGGAATCTCATACCACTTGGATGTCAGTTTGCTAGCGCCCATATCAGAGTTCCTATATCCTGTGAGTTGTGGAAGGGCTATAATCCTCCTTTTTTACAGATGAGGAAATGGAGGCACAGAGAGACTAAGGCTGTCTCTACACTGGAGCTGAAGATGTAATTTCCAGCTCAGGTAGAGATACCCATGCTAGCTCTGATCAGGCTAGCGTGCTAAAAATAGAAACATAGCTGCTGCGGTGGGACGGGCTGAGTATAGTTCCATCTGAAACCCAAGAAGGGTATTTGGGCATCTAGCTATGCTGCCACAGCTATACTGCTATTTTTAGCATGCTAGCACACAAGTAAGTCTAGCTCTAGTAGAGAGATACTCTATGTGATTTGTCCAAGGTCATCCAGGGATTCTGTGGCAGAGCCAGGAAGTGACCCCAAATTTCTTGACTCCCAGTCCACTTTCCTACTGACAAAGCCATCCTTCCTCATATGTCAGATCTTGTAGGAGAGTCTAGATATCATGGGAGAAGTGTGTGCCCTATTGGATGGAGAAGAAGGATGGGAGACAAGTACTTCTGAGTTTTGTTACCACTTTGCCACACTATGTAACTTTAACATTACTTGGATTTACACAGCACCTTTTACTAATGGATCTCAAAGTGCTTGAGATGTATTCATTGTGTCTCAAAATCCTCCCGCGGCAGGTAAATTTACAGATACAATTTACAGATGGGAAAACTGAGACTCAGGTAGGTTAAGTGACTTGCCCTAGGCCACAGAGTGAGTCAGTGAGAGAGAGAGAGAGCGAGCGCCTGGTTAAAACTCCCAAACCAATGCATAGTCTGCTAAATCAGTGCTCCCCCCACCTCACCAAGTTAATCATTTAATCCCTCATTGTCGGTTTCCCCGTATACGTAAAGTATACATATAAGGATGCACAGCTAGGAGGAGAAGAGAACAACAGTGCATTGGGGAGAGCCAGCCTCATATCGGCATGCTGTCACCTTTCACACGGCGAGGACTTAGTGCAGACAGAGTGAGAATTGCTAGACAAAGAAAGCTAAGGGTAGTGTTTAGTTTGGTGTTTGCTTGAGCTAAAGGTAGCAACTCTAGGACTGTCCAGAGTCAAGTTTCCAAGCTAAGAAATATATATCAGGGTGTCACTGAGCTACACTTTAATATAAACTGCCCAATAAAGAAAAGTCTCAGCTTAAAAAAAAAAAACCTCTGCAAGATGGAGTTAAGGGTGTAAATACAGTAGCCATAACAAAATAAAATCTTTAAGGCTTTATAGTTCAAAGGTAAGGTTACACTTGATAATGAGAAAACACCAGATTGTATAAGAGTGCAAAGTTCAGGTACCCTAAACAATTACAACTCATCCTTCATATACCTGTCCACTCTCCATCCTGAAATCTTGAGATTTCTTAGGGTATGTCCACACTGCAGCTGGGAGGTGTAATACCCATCTTGGGTAGATGTACATATGCTAGCTCTGATCAAGCTAGTGCACTAAAAATAGCTGCGTGACTGCAGCGATAGGATAGTCACTCAAGTACAATCTCATCTGAGATCCTAGGTTCGTATTTAGGCATCATTTAGGTATTTAGGGAACAAACTCCCAGTCGAGCTTCCTAATACACTTCCCTTCATGTCGGACACTGAAAATGTTATGACCCTGTCTCCTCCTATTTATTCTATGAAATGTGGTGGTCAAGAGACTATATGCCGATATTTAATTGGAGGGATGTTTGTTGCATGAACTTGACTTTGTAAATGAATTAGGACCCTTTCCAATTCCCACTGAAGTAAAGGGGAAAATTTCCATTGCCTTCATTGGGTGCAGAAGGATGTTGATCTCTTAGTTGTAAGTAATAATCACATGCAAAGTTTCTCTGTATAAAGGCTTATGCTCATTCTTACAGCCTGTCTCTGTTTCTATTAAATCTGAAGGGGTTCAACAAAGCAGAAACACTTTGATTTTCCCTTTGTTAGTGCTTTGGTTTGAAGGCTTTATTAAACAATGAAGACATGCACGTTCACTGCGCGGTCTGTTTTCTCATTCTGTCTTACCTGAATGACTCCTCCACCTTCTCCGTCCTTCCCAGCTAAAAACTCTTCAGGCAAATTAATCATCTTTCCCAGCCAATCCAGCATGACTGTCTCCAGCTCTGTGCAAGCAGGACTTGCAGCCTATATTGGGGAATGAAACAATGGGAATAAACCAACTACAGTGGCTTGCCTTTTAAAATTTAACTTTTACCAACAGTTGCCAAACACTGGTCTCTGAGGATATGTCTCTGGAACCTGGGCTTGTGGACTTAGTGTTTCCAAGTCCATGCTTGAGCATCCACAGTGCATTGCAAACTTGAGTTTACAGTTGCCAGACGCAGGTCTCACAGCTGTGCTATTGTGTTCATACTGCACTACACAGACCTTCCGACTTGGGTCTGTGGCTTGACCTGAGTCCACACTGCAAAATGACAGGGCTTGGATTGAAGTCTTAACGGGACTCATGCTCTGATCCATCCCTGTAGCAGGGTCCTAGGACCTGGTTCTTGAGTGCTCGCTGACCTGAGTCAGACAGATTTGTGTGTGGATGGAAGGGTGAGGGGGTGGGGGCTGGGCTCAAACCTGCATCAAAAACTGGGCTGAGTGTGCAGTGCAAACATACCCTGGAGACCCCACAAGTATTTCCCTACACTTAGATTAGGAGAGCTAATTTACGTCCCTGTGTTCTGCCCAACCTGGCACATTGTACAGATCATGGAAGCAAGCTGCAGAGGAGGTAGCGCTCACATGAGGGGGTGACCATACTTTACTCCTCCTACATACTAAAAGATCAATGTACCATATTCTTACTTACACACATGACTGTCAAATGTCAAACTAAGGGTCTGCTTCTGACACACTTACTCACTTAGTGCCTTACTCTGAATAGTCTCTCTGACATCAATTTTTAAAATAATCCCTCAAACCAAAACAAAACAGTCCACTACACACACAATTCTCCTCATGGGGAGAGGATGAGAAAGAGAGTGAACCATATGTGACAGATATTAGCTACATCACTTATTGCACTAATGGAAGGTGCTCAGATACTATGGTCATGAGGAAGGTACAAGAACAAATATAGACTAGGATACTGTTCTCTGTGAATAAGAGTGGCAGAATGGGTCCTAATGCAGTACCCTAGTTTCTCACAGCTGGATGGTAACTGCTGAATGAAGATGTATTAGATCACTTCATTGTTTATTTTAATTTGTAAGTGAATTGTGGCGCTGTGAAAGCTCCCAGGCTGATAGTGCAGGAGGGTGAGATCCTCATTGTATCTGCAAATCAGGTAGAACAAAGGCAGCGATGCAGGTTTTGCCAGGCGGCCTGGCCATATTGTTTTAGTTCTGTCTGAGAAGACCACTCCTAGGGCTGAGAGAGTAATGTAATTTCTTTGGCCTCACACATTGCCAATCATGATGATGATTTTTTTAGTGTGGCCATTTTCCCAGTGAGAACTGAATGAATTCATCAACTCTTGTCACATAGGCCAGCAAACAACCATTTTGTCACTAACAACTTCCAGTCCCTGCTGATTTGGGCTGAATTCAAGTGAGTGATCTAGGGTTGAAAGGCTCAATAAACCATTAGCAATCCATGGAGACATCCAGTCCCACCAGTGATTTTATTTTAACACGGGAGCCTGTATTTCCCTCTATCACCACTCAGCTTGGAAAACCTTATCTTCAGAATAAAATATTGTTTTGAAGAACACTTAGTTTAAAAGTAACTTCACTTTAGAATTTTTTTAAATGAGTTGTTATTTGTGACACCTAAAATGAATATATATGAAAGAGATTAGAAGAAAACAAATATTTTTCTGTTTACATTGTGTTTCTGACAGGATTTTTGGTATAGTCATTTCACTATTACCGCCTATATTGTCAATTAATTACTCTCTGTCCCCTATTGCTGTCACATAGAAACAACATTTTTTTAAAATAATAGGATATTGTGATGGTAAAACTACTGAGAGCTCATTTTTGTGACTGGTGGTGTCCTTTTAGAAAACGAGAATAGACAGTGTTTCCCCCCATTTTATCACTATCCAAAAGATGGGGGCTGGGGGCGGTAGAAAGTTTTCATAGGTTGCAGGTCATTATCAGAGTCATTCCATAGTTGTTATGAAACATTTATGCTCATGAGTAACTTTTCCTACGTGAGTAGCCCCATTGACTTCAGTATGGACTGCTTACCCCAAGTAAAATTATTCACATGCTTAGGTCTTTGCAGGATAGGCCTTTGTGCTGTACAGCAACATCTGCCATGATCAACTTACCCAGGAGAAGCCAATGCATCCTATGCCACCAGACAATATATCAGCAAGAAGAGCTGGGAAGGAACTGGCTGTAGGAAAGTAGGCAAAAAAGTATGGACTGTGCCAGTGGGTCACCTGTGTTGGACAAGAAATGTCACTGTTAATGATCATAATGGTACACTCAGACATCAAGGAAACTGTCCTGTTTTCAGTATATGTTCAAGATTATCAAGGACAGTAGGGATTAGGGTTCAGAGACCTGGACTCCACAGAATCATAGAAATATAGGGCTGGAAGGGACCTTGAGAAGTCAGCAAGCCCCCTGCACTGAGGCAGGACCAAGTAAACCTAGACCATCCCTGGCAGGTGTTCATCTGATCTTTTTTAAAGCTCCCAGTGAGGGGGATTCCACAACCTCCCTTGGAAGCCTAATCCAGAGTTTAGCTATGATCATAGTTATAAAGTTTAGTTTTTCCTAATATCTAACCTAAATCACCCTTGCTACAGGTTAAGTGCATTACTTCATCACCAACAATTCATCATTATGTTCTTTATAACAGCCCTTAACATATTTGAAGACTGTTATCAGGTTCTCCTAGTCCCTTAGTCTTTTTTTTTTTTTTTTCCTGAAGCTTAAATGTGTCAAGATCAGGTCAAGAAAATGTTGTCTGAAAAGCCTGTTCTGGCCAGTCCAGATTTTGACAAAATGTTTCAGCTCTATAGAGATGCATCAGACATTGGGCTAGGTGATGTTTTAATGAAGTCAGGGGAAGTAACAAAACACCCCATTGCTTTCTTAAGCAAGAAACTGCTACCCACTGAGCAGAACTACTCTCGTGGAAAAGGAATGTTATGCCATAATGTGGGCAGTCAAGCAGTTACAGCCCTATCTTTTTAACAGGAAATTCGGGGTACTAACTGACCATTCTCCAGTAGTCTGAGGACACAGAACCAAAGGCATTAATACACTAGAGCATCAAAAATCTGACATGGAGATTGTACATATTAAGGAGAAAGAAAATATTGCGGCTGATGCCTTCTCCGGGCAGGAGGGTTCTAACCCACTGCATATGGTTCAGCCAGGGGCTGATCCTACTGCAGTTTTGTAAGGGGGGAGGTGTGATCCTAAGCACTTCTGTATTCAAACCTTACACACGATTTCAATGATGTTTATACAAAATGTGCCTTATAAGGTGCCATTTGAAAACAAACAACACATTGGTAACATTGCTCTATAGCCAAAATGCTTCTGAAATAAATGTAGTCAAACTTTACTAATTCTGGGTCACTGAGAACGAAAATGATGCTTAAAACTGTTGATTGGCTCTAGTTTTCAAGATATGCTATTGGGTCAGTATATACGACCCTTGACTTGGGAATGGCGGAGGATAAGTGAGTTATAAAGGGAAGGGATCTCAATTTAAACCAGAAATGACTAAAATACATCTTTGACTGGATCTATGAATAAATCTATGACTGGGTTTGGACAGTACTTGCTTTTTAGGCAAAACAATGAATGATGCAATCTGAAGCTGGTATTGCGTCATACATGATCTGAATTGCATCATGTTATTCCTAGAAGTCATGAATGATGCAATCATAACGAAGCTTACATCACTCTGCTGAACAAATTGCCCTATATCAACTCTAGAAATCATACAGTGTCATGCTCTCTTATTTGTCAGTGTTTGATTTTGCAAAGGGACACATTTCTGTTTAGCCAAAGTGAGCAGAGATGCCTCGAACTTGTGTGAACAGTGCAGATAACTTCTGCTATGTTTGTGGTGAAGTGACTTTTGCATCACAAAAGTACAGTATAGCCACTATGGTTAAGAAAGCCTATCACTATTATTTTGGCTGCAAAATTGGAGATCAGGACAAGAGGTGGGCCCCACACATATGCTGCAACACTTGTGCAACAAATCTTCGCCAGTGGTTGAACAGGAAAAGGAAATCTATGCCTTTTGCAGTGCCAATGATTTGGAGAGAGCCAACAGATCATACCAGCAATTGTTACTTCTGCATGGTGCCTCCAGTTGGGAAAGGTGTGTCAAAGAAGAAAAAGTGGACTGTGCATTATCCAAACATTCCATCAGCTATACGTCCAGTACCCCATGGAGAAGGACTGCCGGTTCCTGATGCACTAGAATCATTCTCACTTGAGTCAGACGAGGAAGAGGAAGAGGATGAAACTTCTGGTCCTGAACCACCAATGTCACAGGACCCACATTTTCTCCCATCCTCCTCCTCTGAACCACACCTCATAACACAAGGTGAACTGAATGACCTTGTCAGGGATTTGGAACTACTCAGTAAGGCAGAGCTGTTGGGCTCCAGACTACAGCAGTGGAATCTCCTGGCAGGTGATGTTAGGGTTTCCATGTTCCGCGACCGTCAAAAGGATCTTGTCCCATTCTTCTTCATGGAAGGTGATCTTTTAGCCTGCAACAACATCGATGGTGTGACGGCAGCCCTCAACATAGTTCACGATCCAGATGAGTGGAGACTGTTCATTGATTCATCGAAGACGAGTCTTAAAGCTGTTTTACTGCATAATGGCAATGTTTTGCCATCAATTCCAGTTGGTCATGCAGTCCATATGAAGGAAACCTATGACAACATGAAACAACTTTTGAGATGCATAAACTATGACCAACATCAGTGGCAGCTTTGTGGTGATTTAAAGGTTGTTGCTCTCTTGCTTGGTCTGCAGACTGGATACACAAAGTACTGCTGTTTTCTCTGCGAATGGGATAGTCGTGCAAGAGATTCCCACTACATCAAGAAAGATTGGCCACTCCGACAGTCATTGGAGCCTGGGAGGAAAAGTGTTCAGCATCCACCACTTGTTGAATCAAGCAAGATTTTGTTACCACCCTTACACATCAAGCTGGGTCTGATGAAGAACTTTGTCAAGGCCATTGACAAAACACAAGCAGCTTTCAAGTACCTCCGTGGAAAATTTCCAAGGTTAAGTGAAGCTAAGATAAAGGAAGGTGTCTTTGTTGGTCCTCAGAGTCGTGAACTTCTTCGAGATGATGCATTTGACCATGCACTGCGTGGCAAGGAAAAGACGGCATGGAAAGCCTTCCAGTTAGTGGCAATAAATTTTCTCGGAAACAACAAGGCAGACAACTACAGGTTGTTGTTGGAAAACCTCCTCAAGGCATACAAAAGCTTTGGTTGCAACATGTCACTAAAGATACATTTTTTGCACTCTCACCTAGATTTTTTTTCCACCGAACTGTGGAGCAGTGAGCGACGAGCACGGCGAGCGATTTCACCAGGACATTGCAACAATGGAGAAACGCTATCAGGGCAAATGGAGCCCATCAATGCTTGCAGACTATTGCTGGACAGTGACAAGAGATGCTCCATTTAATGAATACAAGAGACAAGCCAAGAAGCACCGAGTAGACACTAAATAGGACTACACTATGTACATAATAGTTTTTTGCCTTTTGTTTCATAATCAATTTTATTTATATAACCCTTTTGCTGATTTTTAAAGTGTTACATAAACAGGACAGGTGAACTATTATCATGTAAAGCAACCATAAACACATGAAAAGACCTAGCTTTACAATTTATGATTAAAACTGTACTATCTACACAATATACATAGACATAAAATGTAAAAACTTAAATATCTTAGAAACAGTAGCCAATCAGTTGTTTTAATTGTCATATTTGAATTCAGCACATCAAAATACATAATAAAAAGCACACTTTATCTCTGAAGCAGACGACTTCTCAAAAATTGTAGACCAGTGTAATTAATAATATTGTAAAATGCACATGTTAACTTTCTATATGATGTTATGAATTCCCTCTGTATAATGTCACTGGAAAATATTTAAGACTAAGAGAGCCCAGCCTAGGTAAAGGTGATAGGATAAGACAAGTCTGACCTAGACAAGGGAATGGGAGTTTACTTCCATTTCCATATTAGCCATAAACAGAGCTATCAAGCTGAACCAGCAGGAGTTGTCTCGAGCCCGAATACGAGAGACGGAGAATTAAAATGGCTCCTGCACCCCATGGAGATACTGGAGATTGAATCCAATGAGACCTTCCTAACTTTGAGAACGAAGACAATTCTTTGGAAATATAAAGGACATGGAGAGAGTCCATCTTTATTTTTCACCTAAGACAACAAGGGAAACCAGCACCTCATACTTCTGTGAAAGGCCCTAGTAGACTGTCAGCCATGCTGGACAAAGAATAATTGGTGAGAGAAACTGTCTTAAACAAACAAAGACTACTTTGCTAGATTAAATTTTAGACTCTTCGATGCATGTTTTCACTTTTACTTGCTTGCAACCATCTCTACACCTTTATCTCTTATTTGGCATCACTTAACTTATGTCCTGTTGTTAATAAACTTGTTTTATTTTAATCTAAACCAATTCAGTGCTGTGTTTGAATGGAAGGAATAGTGAACTTCAGTTAATGTGGAGAACAGTGAGTACTGACTCATGGAAGGAGTAAATTAATTAATTAATTTTCTGAGTGGTCCAGGAAAGGTCCAAACACCACAGAGCAGGCTGTTCGGGGGAAATCTGGGACTGGACATGTGCTTGGGGTCACACCTGCCAGGATTAGCCACGGCTGGTGGAAACCAGGGTGGGACTGGTGTGTTGTGGCAGGCTCCTGGGGTCAGAGCACTGACTCAGGGCTGCACGGCACACAGGTACTTGGGATACTGCACGTTTATCTGGTGGCTGTTGGTGTCCAGGCTGTGAGCCGCAGTAGCGGAGTACTTAAGGCACCCAGAGTTACAGGGCAGGCAGTGACACAACCCCTGGATTGCCCCCCAAAATACCTTATAGCAATTTCATCTAGACCACATTTTCCTAGTTTGCTTATGAGAATGTCATGTGATACTATATCAAAAGCTTACTAAAAACCAAGATATATCACATCTACTGCTTCCCCCTATCCACTAGGCCAGTAACCCTGTCAAAGAAGGAAATTAGGTTGGTTTGGCATGATTTGTTCTTGCCAAATCCATGCTGGCTATTCCTTATAACCCTATTATCCTCCAGATGCTTACAAACTGATGGTTTAATAATTTAGTCCAGTATCTTTCCAGGTATTGAAGTTAGGGTGTCTGGTCTATAATTCCCAGGTCCTCTGAGATTTTTTTTTTCCATTTCCCTCCTTTCTTAATTTAGAAAGAAAAATCTCAGGTGAATTTAATGCCTCTGAAAGCTTCTGGAGACCGAAGTCCTCTCTTTATCCACAAGACAGGAACAGCATGGGCAGTGGCAATGTGCGCTTACCTACACTGCCCCAGCAAGGTGACTCAGCTCTCACTTCTAGGGGTGAATTTTAGAGAAATTAATTCCTTATGTTAATTAATTCCCTGACCTCACTGCTGAGACTGACTGTCAGCAATGTTTCCAGTTAGTGCTTGTTAAGGCCATATAAATCTAAACAACAAAAATTCTCCCTTTTGTTTCTGTCCATAAAGCTCTTTCCCCAAACCCTAAAGTTACTAACAAAAATCCAAACATTTCAAACATCAAATCTGGCACTACAATTTCTCACTACAAAATGAAACAACCTTTGAGGTATCCAATATGCTATACCTCTATATAAAAAACTGCAGTCCTGATTCAAGTTAATTGTACAATTGGTAGAACATATAATTTTTCAGAGACCAACGCTGTATTTGGAAACAGTACCATATTAATTTGCAACAACGGTATTAACAATTAACTTATGTCACCACTGTAAACACTCCGCTAGCAATTCCTAAAAGAGTCTATGTGATATAGGGCACTACTGTTGTAAATCTTATTAGGTTCAAATTACAAATGAGTAAGGTACAATACCAAAGTCTAATGTGTTTTGAAAGTACTGTGATAATAAACGCTTAGTAAAGAATAACACTCAAATCCAAGATAAGAACAAATATAAAGAAACATTTTTAGAGCATTATACAGAATAAGAGCTAAAACTCACCAGAATGTCTACAAAATCTTCCAGTGGTTGGCAGCCCAGAAGTCTCTGATTTATTTGGAGAATATTCTCCTGATACACTGTTTTAAAATGTTGGTAACTATGCCTGGTCTCCTACCACAGAGTTGGGCTCTACTTCTGAAATAGGAGAATGGTGATAGCATTACTCACCATTCTTGTAACCTCTTTCCTTGACCTCTTTCCTTGACCCCTTTTGGGTTTTCCAATATTTAACTGATTCATTGCATATAAAGAATAATCTCACTTTCCTTCACCCAAATCCTCAGACCGGCACTGTCATTAATGATATGATCATGGTGGACAGGAGCTGTCTGAATTTGTGAGGAGTTAGGGGCATTGGAAACATTGTTACACAGGGCCATCCAAATCTGAAAAAGCGAACTATGGCCTGACTTTTCAGTTGTTAATAATGTAGGGTTGTGTTTAAGAATTCCTTCAGTTGGAGTTGGGAGTGCTCAGAACTTGGGAAAATCAGGCCCAGGCTGTCTCAAACTGGGGCATCCAAAAACCAAAGTCACTAGCCTCTTCTGACGTTTTTAGTCTTAGGCCTGGTCTACACTAAAAAGTTAGGTCGAAGGAAGCTGCTTTAACTCAATCTGTTAATATATGTGTCTACACCACCGGGCCCTTTACACCGACTTAAATCGCCTCTAATGTCGACTTCTGTAATCCACCTTTGCGAGAGGCGTAGCGCTTAATTCGATTTTCATGGGTCGACTACAAGGTGGTGCAGATGCAACGTTGTGTAATTCGACTTAATTGGCCTCCAGGTGGTGTCCCACAATGCTCATCTGTGACCACTCTCGAGATCATTCTCAACTCTGCTGCACTGCAGCCAGGCACACAGGAAACAGCCCCTCCTCTGCTAAAGCCCTGGGAATTTTTGATTTCCTATTTCCTGTTTGATCAGCCTTGGGAGCATGTCAGCTTGAGCACAGTTGATCATGGAGACTACACGCCCCAAACACACTCCAGCCTGGTCTGCACAGGAGGTGGTGGATATCATCGCTGTGTGGGGAGAAAAGTCTGTGCAGGCAGAGCTCCGATCCAGCAGAAGAAACGCTGACATCTATGCAAAGATCGCTCGTGGAATTGGGGAGAAGGGCTACATGAGGGACACACAGCAGTGCCATGTGAAAATAAAAGAACTTCTCTGAACGTACCAGAAGGCAAAGGAGGCAAACAGTCTTTCTGGTGCTGAACCCCACACATGCCGGTTCTACGACGAGCTGCATGTGATTCTTGGGGGTGACCCTACCAGCACCCCCACAAGCAACGTGGACACCTCACAGGTATGTGAGTCTAAGGACAACAAGGAGGATGATATGGTGGATGAAGAAGAGGCAGAGGACAAGAATGGGAGACAGGCAAGAGGTGGGAGGAGGGATAGCTCAGTGGTTTGAGCATTGGCCTGCTAAACCCAAGATTGTGAGTTCAATCCTTGAGGGGGCCATTAGGGATTTGGGGCAAAATCAATACTTGGTCCTGCTAGTGAAGGCAGGGGTCTGGACTCGATGACCTTTTGGGGTCCCTTCCAGTTCAAAGAGATAGGTATATCTCCATATATTATATTACACATTCTCCCAGGAAACATTTTTAACCCTGGAGCCCCTGTGGGTCGCAGGACATCACAGTAGCCAACCGTGATGCCAGGGAAGACACCTCTGGTGAGTATACAGTTACAATCAAAGCCCAGTTAAACTTTAGCAGGCACACACATTTGGTGGTATTGCATGTTTACTGTAAAGAAAAAGCGAGGTGCTGTGGTTCTCTGCTTACAAAAGGCCGCTCCAGTTACGCAAAGGAAAAGACTGTTTATGTGGACTGGGATAGCCTGGGAATCCTCCATGGATATCTCTAGGAAACTTTCATGGAGCTACTCTGCAATCCTTTTTTCTGGGCAGGGCAACTCCTAAATTAATTCTGCTGGCATCATTGTGGTACACAGCATAGCAGCATAAGGACTGGGTCTATACGCAGACACTTGCAGCATCTCCTTCCTTTCCACCTCTGTTACCCTCAGGAGATTATCACATCACATAGGGTTCCCTAGGGGAAACAGGGGAAGTTCTCATTAAAAATGCTCTTACAAAGAAAAAAAAAAAAAAAAAAAAGGGCATGTAGCCCCCAACCACCCCCCTCCCCCACACACACTCTGGATCTCCAAACCATGAGGCCACTAATGTGCCTTTATTGTGCTCGGTATGAGTTGGCAAGTAGTTTAAAATGGCTGATAGGGGACTGGGCCCAACGTGAGAGATTCCGCAATTTAGGAGTGAAAACGTTCCCCCCCAACGCCAGTTCATAAACAGCTTGCCGTGATGCTATAGGGAAGGGCCATTGTTCAACTAGCTACCTCTGTTCCCGACATGAGCCTGCCATAAATTTCATTAAAAGTGTTTACCCAGGGGAGCACACTCATCATGGCTGGAGCAGCAAAACAGCACAGTGAATGGTTACAGATTCTGATTATGTTATGGCTTGCACCTAGTGTAATAAGAGGGGTTTTTTTTGTTTGTTTTTAATGAAAACGGCCTTGCTATAGAAACATTTTATTCATGTACAGTGGCTCCTTTATTTTTTCCTATGACTGACAGCTGGAAATGTGTCCTTCGGGGTGTCATCAACACCTGAAAGCAGACTTTCACTGATTAGAAGGAGAAAGAGAACGCGGGAGGACTTGTTCACCGAGATAACGAACGCCCCCGGGACAGCTGACACAGAGCTGAGAGCATGGAGGATTTCACTGTCCGAGAAGTTAGACATGGACATGGAGAGCAGGAAAGCTTCCAATGAGCAAGAGCGTGCGGTGCAGGATGAGATGCTTCAGATTATGAGGGACCAAGCAGACATGTTGATGCGTCAGGTTGAACTGCAGGAACAGAAGCAGGAGGTCAGAGTCCCTCTACAGACCCTGGTGGACAGCCAGCCAGCATTGCCTGGTGCAGAAATCCTCCCCCAAGCGTTCCATGATTCGTGGGCCAAAAGTCCATTATCTCTTTCATTTAACTCAAGGGGAGGGTACAAGGAACAGAAGGCACCCATTCACAGACCTTTGATGGTCTGGAATGCAGTGTTATGTTACACAGCTGAAAATGTTTCTCCCGGTCCAACTTTACCCTTTTCCCCAAGGTTACCTTTGTTTCCTGTTCTCCCTCTTTAGTTATGTTTGTTAAATAAAGTAAATGGATTCGAGAAATAAATGTTCTTTATTGAGCAGAAGTAGTGAATTGGGTGGGGGGTTGGCTTTACAGGGGCAATGATACAAGGCAGGTGAAGGTTTGGGAAAGCACAATGCAGACAAGCAGCTCACATTACTCCGATTCATTATTGAAACGGCTTTTCAAAGCCTCGCAGATACGCAGTGCCCCTTGCGGTGCTCTTCTTATTGCCCTGGTGTCTGGCTGCTCAAAAATGGCTGCCATGCGATCTGTCTCAACTGCCCACCCCTGTGGAAAATTTTCCCCCTTTTTTCCCCCACAGATATTATGGAGCACACAGCAGGCAGCTATAACCATGGGGATGTTCTCTTCACTAAGGTCCAACTTTATTAGTAAACCTCTCCAGCACCCCTTCAAATAACCAAAGGCACATTCAACCACCATTCTGAACTTGCTGAGCCTATAGTTGAACCGTTCCTTACTGCTGTCCAGATGGCTGGTATATGGCTTCATGAGCCATGGGAGCAAGGGGTAGGCTGGGTCCCCCAGGATAACTATAGGCATCTCAACATTGTCAATGTTCATTTTGTGGTCTGGAAAGAAAGTCCCAGATTGCAGCTTTTTAAACAGATTCGAGTTCCTAAAGATGAGCACATCATGAACTTTTCCTGACCATCCTACGTTGATGTTGGTGAAACGCCCCTTGTGATCCACCAGTGCTTGCAACGCCATTGAAAAGTATCCATTTTGGTTTATGTACTGTTTGGCAAAGTGGTCTGGTTCCAAGATGGGGATATGCATGCCATCTATTACCCCACTGCAATTAGGAAACCCCATTGCAGCAAAACTATCCACAATGTCCTGCACATTTCCCAGACTCACTACCCTTTTCGTAGCACAAGTCAATTAATAGCCCTGCACACTTGGAGCACAGCAGCTCCCATGGTTGATTTACCTACTCCAAATTGATTCCTCACTGACCGGTAACTGTCTGCCATTGCAAGCTTCCAAATAGCAATCACCACTCTCTTCTCCACTGTCAGAGCAGCTCTCATTTTTGTGTTGCTGAACTGCAGGGCAAGGGAAAGTTCTGCACAAAGTTCCTGGAAGGTGGCCTTCTGCATTCAAAAGTTCTGCAGCCACTGCTTGTCATCCCATGCCTGCAAAACGATGCGGTCCCACCTGTCAGCTCTTGTTTCATAGGACCAGATACGACACTCAACAGAATGCAGCTGCTCTCTGACTGCCAGCAGCAACTGTGAATTGTTTTCTTCAGTGGCTTGCAGCAGGGCTGCTTGCAGGACATCACTATGTTCCACGCGGCGGACCCTACTTCGGCTCTGGAAATACTGCAGGAGAAGGCATGAAGTGTTTGAGATGCTCACGGCAAGAGTGCACAACTGAGCAGGCTCCATGCTTCTGGGGTTATGGCATACATGCGGTGGTTTTAAGGTGCAGAAACCACTGGGTTGTTTGCTGTTGAGCACAGTGCATCGTGGGATGCTGACACAATATTCTCATTCTCCGCTGCAACAATGTTTTGGTCCCATGAGACATGGCACAAACTTCCCAAAACACACTGAGGCAAGTTGCAAGTTGGGATAGCTACCCACTGTTAGTGAGGACACACTCCATCGAGACAATGAGTATGGTGTGGCCATGCACAATCAACTTAATTCAGAGGCTTGAGGTTGAATTAGATAAAGTTGACTTAATTTTGTAGTCGAGACAAGCCCCTACTTATTGTGAAGGCAAGGGATCCTGCCTTTCTGACAGTGATCGCTTAGAACATTTATCACATATACTGTACTTTCCAAGTTCACCAGTTGAAAGCAGTACCTTGTCACCTGGTGCCATCTGTTAGCGCCTTAATTTTCCCCATTTTAAAGCCTTTTAAATAGCCCTGGCATGCCTCATGGGTAATATTGCCTCAAAATACAACTCAACAGCTACATGGGAGGGGGCTTGTGAAAAAGGATGAGGAGCTGTGCAACAAGCCATAAAGACGCTCACTTAAAGAAGGGAAAGACCAATTATGTCACCTAATCCCTTTCCAATAGGAGATAAATCTTTAATTAAATACCCAGTACACATTGAAATATTCCAGAATCTAACCATTAAAACAAACAAACAAACAAACAGAAATCTCAAACCGCAGGTTCTAGCTGATCAAGAGTAAGATTCGGGTCTTCAGGGGGACCAGGGAAGGCTTGAGCTATAAGCCTTCCCAAAAATATTTGAGATATGCAAAACTATATTGCTCATTTGCAGCCTTTTCCATGAAAACACCCATAAGCCATGTGTGTCATTAATACAAATTGTTTCCCAGTGGTTTGCACATAATATTACAAGCTGAAAGATTCATATGAAGAATGAATGCCATAGAAACTCCAGTAAAAGGCTCACTCCTTCCTAGCAAAAAACTCCCATGGTCACCAATCTCAGACCCACATGCACAGATTCATGGTGACATTCATAATCAGCCAGCAATGCAAGTGCTTATCACCAGAGCTATAATCCTGCATGATACTTAAAACGATGTGACATTCATCTTGGGTTAATCAAGTTAAACTGCCTACTAGCTGCAAGCCATTTACTTGATGAGACACAATAGATTCTAACTGCACCACACAGTGAAAAGAAAAAGGACAATAATTCTGACCCCAGTGGGGCTGCTACCCCTGCAAAAAGCCAAGATACATCTGTGGAAGTTGCCTCATGGATATCGACACATTTAGGCAAATATCACAATGAATGTCATAGAGCAGGTACTTGTTTTACTATCAGCCTCATAGTGATAAACAACAGCGATAGAGAGGTTGAGGAAAGAGACGTTGCTACAAATGCCTTGGGTTCAACAACACTAAGCCTGACGCCGCTCAAAGACAAGTTTTTCTGTGATGTTCTTTCTTCAGCAAAAGACCTTTCATACAAGGATTAAATCCTTGCTTGTTGTGGGGGTGTACTACTGTTGAACTGAATCATTTTGGTCACCACAAAGGGGGAGGGATTTGTTTTAAGTGGAAAAATTGCCATGATCTCACAGGTGCCGGCTTGCTCATTTCCCCAGGGATGCTCAACCTCAGCTCTGCCCCAGACCCCACCCCCACTCCACCCCTTCCCCCAAAGCTCCACCCCGCCTCTTCCTGTCCCTGCCCCACCCCCAAGCACACCTCATCCTTGCTCCTCCTCCTTTTCCCCCAGTGCCTCCTGCACACCGCTGAACAGCTGATCTGCAGCAGGTGGGAGGTGCTGGGAGAGCGGGGGAGGAGCTGATCGGCGGGGCTGACGGTGAGTGCTGAGCACCCATTAATGGAGTTGGTGCCTATGCATGATCTTATAGTTAAAACTCTCCTTTGAAGATGCCTCTCCAATTTAACTAATATAAGGGTTTTCCCAGAAGAAGGTTTACCCCTATTGACTCACAGAAGCCTACTATTCTGTTGTGTGAATGTTGCGGGGAATAGACACTCTACATTTATCATATGTTGCCATTGATTCTTGCCATTCTTCAGTGGAGCCATCATTTTTATGTTTCTGCCTAGGGAACATCTGTGTGGCAGGGATATCCACACAGACCCACCAAAATACATTGGTCTAATCCTTACAGTGGATATGGCATGGGTTCCAGTCTCATCTCTGCCACTGACCTGCTCTGAGACTTCAGGCAAATCATTTTACCTTTCTGGGTTTCAGTTCCCCCATGGGTAAAATGAATGTAGCGAATATAGCGACTTCTAAGATGTTTTGAGTGCTATCACTGAAAAATACTGTCTACAAAGCCAAGTATTACAAGGAGTTTCAGCAATTTTGGAGTGGAGAAGGGTTGAGAAGGGAAGGGAAATAAGATGCAAATTATGTCCCTCCACACTAAAAAAATAATCCTAAAAAAAATAGAACTGATAAAAACCTTCCCAGAGTAACACAGAATGTTACACACGTCTCTGTTTAAAGAAAGCGCAGGCAATTTCTACTATTCTATATTTGGTTAATAATGGACTACCTTGGCCAATATTTCAGGAGACTTTTGTCGTTAATATATACAAATAATGCAGAGTCAAGCTTACTATGGTAAACCTTGATTCAGAAATGTCTGGCGTTTATGTGATTAAAGTAACATTACATTTCATTTCATTGGTTTTTCAATCAGAAAATGTCTTTTCATCAAGACTATATTGGTTTAAGTGTTTTGATGATGCTATTGAAATTGAAATGTACTTAAAAAAATCAAAGTCAAAATGAAACATTTATCAAAAAACTTTACATTCCAAAAAGTTTTTCATGGTAACAGGCTAAATAGGTGGAAAAATCTTTTCTGGTCAACCTAGTAATAAAAAGAAAAGCCATGTGAGAGTCTTGACATTTGAACAAGAGTTTTGTTGAAGAGTCATATGAGAGTCTTGAATTTAAAAACAAGAAATTAAAACAAGTGTTTTATATCCTGCATGTTGTGGATAAAAATCCTGGTTTATAAAAGATATACTCAAAAAGAAGAACAGGAGTACTTGTGGCACCTTAGAGACTAACAAATTTATTAGAGCATAAGCTTTCGTGGACTACAGCCCTCTTCTTCGGATACAGCAAGTGGGCTGTAGTCCACGAAAGCTTATGCTCTAATAAATTTGTTAGTCTCTAAGGTGCCACAAGTACTCCTGTTCTTCTTTTTGCGGATACAGACTAACACGGCTGCTACTCTGAAAAGATATACTGTTCTTTAGGAGTAGAAAGCATATTAGTTATAGGTCAGATAACAATGAAAGTGATGAAACATGCCCTTTGCAGTCCTATCTAGGGTCGAGGAGATTAATTCCAAGAACAGGTCCATTTGAAGCACCAATATTGGAGTGATAGTTTCTAATAAGAATAGAAACATTCACTGTGTCAAGTGCTTTGTCATAGAATCATAGAATGTCAGGATTGGAAGGGACCTCAAGGGGTCATCTAGTCCAACCTCCTGCTCAAAGCAGGACCAATCCCCAGACAGATTTTTGCCCCAGATCTCGAAATGGCCCCCTCAAGGATTGAACCATATCTAAGTCTAAAAAATTAGGGTGCAATCCTGGCCTTATGGGAGTCAATGGGAGTTTTGCCATTGACTTCACTGGGTCCAGGATTTCACCCATAGGCTTTATAATATACTGTAACTTTGTTTTCCAGATGTTCTTACCCCTGGCATAATTATCCTTTCAACATCTTTAAGGACATCCTCAAAGCTCTCAGGTTCCTGAGGTGCAGAGTCTGGAATGAGGGGTCTCAGGTATCCCGGTTCCACATCAGGATAGACCTGCCTCTTATCTAACTGCTCAAAGTAATCCGCAATGTAGTCCACCATCTCTTTCCCCCTCTTTCGGAACTCTGTGGTATCCATGCTAACTGGCGTCGGAAGCATCAATATCAGAAAACCTAAGGAAAAAGAGAAGTCACTTTTGAACGAATCTCTTAAAATTGACCACTTATTTAGGTGTCTAAAAATGGAAGCTGGCCTCATTGGGAGACATCTAGCCAATGCTTAGTTTATCGGTATGCATATATAATCCACACCCATTTAGTGTGGTGTTCTGTCCCCCTCGATGGGTGGCTGGAACAGAGAATTTGCTGAGCCTGCTACAGCCTTGATTAACAAAGCTGATTCTTTTAGCTCAGGCAGTGGAGGCTAATGCATTAAGCACAAGAGGTCACAAAAGTTCAATCCCCAATGGCACACCCACATCATCCTTTCAGTTGCAGCATTATACAACATATAGAATATAGTGCCATATTAAAAGACGATAGCTAGACATAGAGGGTGACATGCTTACCACAATAATCACAATGATTTTAGTGTTGTTTAGTCCCCCTGTCTGTGTTATATCCACCTGTTGCATGTCATATAGCTCATTTTAAACGCCTTAGAGCCAGGGCCCTCATTTTCATTGTGTGTGTACAGCATATAGTACAATGAGACCATGATCCTTAATGGGAATTCTAGGGACTACTACAATTAATATTATACTTAATAATGATGATTAATAAATAATGCTAATAATCAGCTATACACAGGAGAGAGTCTGAGTCTGTAATCCTGGCACACACACACAATTTCCGCTGGTCTGGTGCCAATGTAGGTTTTGAGTGCTCAGATAATGCAGGGTCAAGGCCATTGTACAGTGCTTAAATGGTCTCAGAGTTCTTTACAATCACTCGTTCATATTCATGGAGTTGTTTCTCAGTATCCAAAGTAAAACTGGTTGGTGAAACACAGGTATACATTTTGAAAACAAGTGACTGTGCTTATATCACACACACAATCAGGTATTAGCTATGTAAGAGATTAATGATGTTAGGAAAAACCTGAGCATCTCCTGGTTAATAGAACACAAGTAACTTACTTAGATATAAGTAGCTGGTAGCTCGTAATTGGCTGAGGTCTTCAAAAGAGGTAGAATCTTTCGGGTCGGTAATTGGGTCTTTATAATATCACAGCAAGCATTGTCTCATAAGCTGAAAAAGAAAGAGATCACTAATAAACACGGTTGGATAAATGCATTGATGCTACCAAAGAGGAATCAGAGTCCATGTGGATCAGCCACTACTGTCATGTACGAGTGCTGTGTTAAGGAAAACAAGGTTCTGGACTATAGAAAGCTGTGGCCTGCAGCCAACACCAGAGACTGGTTGCTGTCATGTTAGAGTTATATAATTGTTAAACACAAGTAACTTAAGTGCTTAATACCAGCTCTCTGTGCCTTACTGAGATGGACAATACTGGGGCTAGCTTAGGACCTCTTTGCCTGATCTGGTATCTAGATGTTCTTAGTTTACAAAAAAGTCAGTATAGTCTCTCTATAGTCAGTATGGCCTCTCTTTTTGTATGGTTCTAATGGCCAATCTTGAGTTTGATCTCCCATCTGAAAGACAGTAATTGAGCAAACAGTGTATCTTCTCCTCTGCAATCCAAGGGGCTTTATGTCTCAGAACTACCATACAAACACTAAATGTGCCATTGCCAGCATACCCTTGGTTACTGTTTGAAATTTTATCAATATGTTGCTAAGTAAATTAATATAAACCATTAGCCAGTATATACATCTGCTGAAACAATACAAACACAGCTCAATGGTCAGTCTGATGCTTCCTTAGTTTAGAGCTTTTCTCTAAAAGAAAACTACATATTTTATTGCTTGCAAAATATCCCCAATATAGCCCTCAGTTTGTACTGCCCTTATCCATTTTCTGATTGTTTTATAACCTTATTTTATAAGTTCGTTGTTGTAGCATACTTTAAAAGCCACATGAGTAGAACCTGTTCTTCTCTTCCCAGTCTAAAATTTCGTAGATATGGAAGTTGTAGGCAAAATTTTAACTCTTGTGTGCCAGGTTAATGGGAGTTTTGCCTGAGTGAGGACCATAAAAAAAACTGAGTAAGGACTTCAGAATTTGGCTCTGTATGTATTCACCACTGACCACTGATATTTCTTGTGTACTTTTAAATATGGATTAGTTCAGTTTAACATTTCGGTCGACATCACTATGTCCAGTGACCTATCCATGTGTACCAGAACAGACAGCGGTATAACTCATCTGCCACAAGCTCTTCGTTCTTCTGCTTTTTCTTAGTATCACACAATAGTAAAGTGTGGTTTAACACAAAATTTCTTCACGTGACATTATCTTTTCCCAAAAACCAAGTTAAAAGGCATGAATTCAGCAACGTTCTATGTATGCACAAATAAATTGATATTTCTCTCATCACCAATTATTTTAATACTATAGTTATTAATGTGTGACAGGTTGTAAGGTTTCCTTATAACAGGATTTTCTTTGGAAGCTGACGTTTCTTTCAATTCAAAGGTATCTTTACATCTTTCTGATTCTCTGTAGGATTATTCTGATAATGATACAATTAATTCTCATTTACTTTAATAGTATTAGTTATGTTCTGGACACTTATGCCAACTTAAGCAGTGGGACATTAGATCCAAACTCTGGGGATGTTTGGATCCAACTGCAGCTCCAAATGTTGTGGTTTGAGCCCTTCTACTAAAATGAAGATAAAATGCAGTTTTGGGGTGAAATCCTGACCTCATTGAAGTCAACGGGAGTTTTGCTGTCAACTTCAGTGGGGCCAGGATTTCACCTCTAGAGTATATTAACTTTGCTCTTAGAGTTTGCTCAGGACCTACACGGATTTTACTCTTTCCCTAGAGCAATGAGAAGAATCATCATTAGGTGGCCATAGCCAGCATGATCAATATCTTGTCATTACAGGCGATCTGGGGGTGGATGATCCTTCCCAACTTCTGTGTTTCTATTCAGCCTATTTAATCTTTTCTACCCACCTATTAAAAAATTCACTTTTCCGTGATACAAATTTTAGTTGTAATTTGAGGAAGCAATGGGCTAGATCATCCCCAGCATTTGCACAGTTGTGGAAGGACGGTAATTAGTCGGATCTCTACCCCACAAAACAACTGGGACAATCCTGTACTTGGGAACCACAAGGACTGCTCTATCTGTGTGCCTTTGTGGATGCAAATAGCCCCCGAGTGTCATTGCTGTGTTACCCCTCCGAACCTGCCTATGAAGCTGTCCAAAGGCTCCAGTAGGACAAGCTGCACCATCCAAATGGATGGTATAGCCTGCAAACTTTGTGTGCCAGTGAGCTGGAAAAAGTGTTGTGCTTTCCGGTATAGGCCAGCAGCAGATTACTCCAAGCAAGAAGGAAATTGTGCCTACGATGGGTGACTGAGGCAAAATAGGGCTAATCCTGGGTTGTGCCTTCAGGTACAATCTTGGCCAGGAAAAAAGCATTGTGTTGGTTTGCTTGCTTGTTCTAATATTTCAACATTTATTTTCATCCCAAATCATGACAAATAGTTGATTTTTTTTTGTAAAATGGAAAGTTCTGAATCAAAATGTTTCAGAAACGTTAAAATGTTTAGTTTCATTATTTTGTTTAATGTTTATTAAACATCATTATGTTTAATACTAAACATTATTGTTTAGTATTCATTATCTACTGTGGTGCCTCATGGTAGTTGTAGTTCCAGTGCTTCATGCCCCCTTTTTTTCTATGGGCCAGGCTTCCTGGCTGCATTATTTTTCCCCTGATGCACCATGGCAGTTAAAGAAGATGGGAGACCAAAATGCATCATGGGAGATATACTCTATGAGCTAGGCTTCCTGGCTGGACTACATCTACACCGCAGCTAGACACCCACAGTTGGCCCATGCCAGCTGACTTGGGTTCATGAGGCTCAGGCTGTGGGTCTGTTTCATTGCTGTGCAAATATCTGGGCTCAGGCTGGAGTCAAGGTGCTAGGACTCTGTGGGGTGGGAGGGTCCCAGAGCCCGGGCTCTAGCCCTATCCTGGAAGTCTACACAGCAATGAAACAGCCCCACGGCTTGTGCCCCATGAACCCAAGTCACCTGGCATGGTCCAGACGTGGGTTTTTCTTTGCTGTGTAGACATACACATAGAGGAGAATGGGGGCATGAGACACCTAAATTACAACTCTGAAGAGGCCTCATGGCAGTGCAAGTTGACACAGATTAATATCTAACCGACCAAAAATGAATTGTTTTGATTCAGTTCAACAAACAGAAATTCGGGTTGACCCTACCTGGAACAAAAGATTTAATTTCAATTTTCCCAGCTGAAAAGAATCAGAAAATTTCAACAAAATCAAAAATTTCCTGGGGAAAAATCTGAAGAAGTTAAATGTTTTTGATAGAAAATGTTTAATGGAAAACTCCTGAACAGTCCTATTAACCACCGTTCTGAGATCAATAGAAATCCACAAGATTTAAGCATGAACACATTGGTCATTTAAAATCGCACTTCTTTCCCCTCTTACTTTATCTTAGTTCTTCTGGGATTTACAGCACCATCTTGAACCCACAGAATCTTTTTGGCTCTCCTTCTGAACTGTTGCTAGTATAGTATATATGACTATGTCTGATTAAATAAATCACTTTGCTAAGTTAACCACACCTCGGAGACTGAATTCTCCATTACAGTGGATGAGCTCTGCTACAAGGATCACAGCAATACAAATTATTGAAAGCTATCCTAGTGGCACTACATATTTCACACAAAATGGAGGCAATACTACAATGGAAAGAGAGCTGACCTTTATCACAAAACTGCTTCAATATACAGGATATGAATTGGTGAGAAGCAACAGGATACCTCAAAAAAGCTTCAGAGTCCAGGTTCAGAGTGATAAGCACCCTAAAATGTAAAGGCTTATTCATCATTTCCACATTTTTCAAGTCAGTAGGACTTCTGAATGCACAAGAATTGCAGGTCTGGGACTTGAGTTAGCACAGTTTGGCTGGAAATTTCACAAGAACAAGTTCTCTCTCATGTCTGAGAGTGGTCTCTTTTTACTTGGGTCACAAACAATGAAAGCCCAATCCTGTTCAGTTGCTGTTGGGAGATGTTCAAGTATTCCCAACTTCTGTCAGTTCCATGCCTGTTGGGGCCACACCGTGCTTTTCAGGAGGCACTCAGCATCTTTAATGTTTGTTCCTGAGGGAACAGCTATAATTTCTGCACGAGCATTTATTTATTTCGAGGTTGATGTACAGTATTCTCTTCAATTGGCCTTTCAAAATTTCCCTAGAAAATAGCTACATCTCCCTCAACTTCTATGGAGGTCAAAGTTCTACCTACTATAATTCCTGACACAGCTCACTAACCTTTCTGTCTATGTGCCTCTCTCTCTCTCACCCTACCATTTCCTAAACACTACATGCATACTGCAGTGCTCTAATTCACTAACAAACCCAACCTGGTAGATAGAATGCCAGGAATATAAGGGCATGTTATTGTGCCTCTCACCACCAGAGTACCTCCCAGTGTCCAGGAGCAGTGTTACTGGGATTTTCTTAGCCTAACAGCTCTTTCAGTTATCTGACAACAGTCTGACAATGTATGTGGCCTAGCCATCCAGCCAGGTCACTGCTCAGTCCATTCCCCTTCTGGGGGTTAACAGAAAAGTCCAGAAAATAGAAAACTCAAAATCTAATGTCTTTCAAGATCATCTCTGACCTCTGCCTGGCACTTGCTTGGCTTCTTTTATTCTTGACACCTATGTTTCTCCTCTTGTCCTGGAGGAGAGGTAGGAGAAACAAGAGTCCACACCTCCTCTTGGTTCCAGCCCCAGGACCCAGTTTAGGTGGCTAAGGACCATTCCTTCAATTCCTCCACCATTTTTTTCTGGGCTGCTCCTACTTTTACCTTGCTCACCAGCATCTTCACAAGATCTACAGACTCTGCTTCCCTTGCCCCAACTTAGTGGTTCCCCACTGCACCTCCTAGGAACAGCTAAAGAAGTATTTCATAAAATCCAGTCTCAGTTCTTCCCTGTAGCAGCTGGATTGTACTGCTAGCTCTCTGCCCCTTGCCTTAAAACAATCAGTATCTCTCTCCTGTAAACATGAATCCCCTCAACCCCCCAGTTCTCTTTCTGGGACTGGGGTTGTATCTCAGGCCTCATTGGCTTAGAGGAATCTATTGAAAGGCTTTTGCCAACTCCCTTCAGCTGAACACGGTTCCCAGTTAGCCTCCCACTCTGGAGGGTTCAGCAGGCCAGCCTTCCCCTGTCAGTAATCTGTCTGCGGTGATGTAGGAGGCAGACTTTATGCCGCTCCCCTTCTCCCAACCTTTTCCCAATTGGTTGGTCAAGAGGGGAGCCTTGCCCTGCCTTTTCAGCAAGGTTTCAGGCCCTTGGAAGTACAGCCTCCAAATTCCTTCCTCAATCATCATTCATTCCCAGGATCCTTTGGTCTCTATGTGTATCTATTGAACCCTTCCAAATCTTTAAACGACCAAGCCAGGTGGTGGGGGAGGCTGACAACTAGGCACTACTGCCCTCCATGGCAGACTACCCCATCACAGTGAAATATTACCAAAAATGTGTTCTACTTGAGCTTCATTAGTCTCCAGTGATTCAACAGAGATCTATGGGCATGTGTCACCATCATATAACATCTGCTGTTGGGGCCCAACCATGCTCCACTAGAGACAATGAAGGAATTGTTATTGGTTTCAATGAGAGCAAGAAAGAACAATATTTCTATGCTGCTTGGACTCGGGGGGGGGGGGGGTAGCAAGGTTTACTAGGCATAAACAAGAGGTCCCCAGTATTTAACTTGGGCTAGCCCTACAGGTCATATAGAGCTTGCTTATTATAGAAGCTTCTATTACAGTTTGAAATTTAAGATTGTAACTCATTTGTGTATATCTGTTTACCTGCTTTAACCTTGTTAATAACTCATTTCCATTTCCTGTTTACTAAATCTTCATCTAATTTATTTCAGGTTGGCTACAAGTGTTGTCTTCGCTATAAGATCCAAGGGGTAAATGACTTGTCCTTTGGAACTGGGAATAACTTTTTTGTTGCTATTCTTGATGGAAGGGACCATCTATCACAAAGATACGCTCAGGTGGTAATGAGAGAGATCGGAGTCCCCAAGGGGACTGTCTGTGATTCCATATTTAGGCTGTTACATTGCCTGGGGAGTTTACACTTGGTGTTAAGTGGTTGTAGAAATGTAAGTACAGAACTCAAGCAATCTGGGGATCATTCCCTGCTACCTAACAGTCTGCCCTGAGGTTGGCACTCTCAGGGCTGGTCCCCACTTAGTCCGGACTTCGGACTAAGGTACGCAAATTCAGCTACGTTAATAACATAGCTGAATTCGAAGTACCTTACTCCGGACTTACCGCGGTCCAGACGCGGCCGGAAGTCTCCCCCCGTCGATGCCGCGTACTCCTCTCGGCAAGCTGGAGTACCGGCGCCGATTGTGAGCACTTCCGGGATCAATCCGGGATCGATTTATCTCGTCTTAACCAGACGCGATAAATCGATCCCAGAACATCGATGGCGTGCCTCCGGACCAGCCGGTAAGTGAAGACTAGGCCTCACTCTTGAGTCACTTCAGGCAGCGGGACATCTGAAGAAGAGCTCTGTGTAAGCTTGAATGCTTGTTTCTCTCACAAACAGAAGTTAGTCCAATAAAAGATATTACCTCGTCCACCTTGTGTCTCTAGTATCCTGGGACCAACACAGCTATAATGACACTGCATCCTACATAGGAGCAAGGTCAGTCGCTGTATGGCATTTACATTATATATACATATAAAAAATAAAGTTCTTTAGTTTTCAGATTTTTCCTGAGTATATCATTAGATATTGTATTATACTATACAACCTATGCTTGACATTATAGCCTTTTGCCACCTTGACCAAGCAGTATCTGGCTGCCTTCAAATTAGAACATTACAACAAATCTGCATTTCATCTTAATGATATATATTTGAAACTGTAGAAGAACTGTTTCTAGTCCCTAGATTGTATGTACTGAGTATGTGAACTTATTCACAATTTATTGCCACCGGACTCCTCGTTGAACTTATTTTCTATTTACTTTAAAAATCAGTAAGAAGAGCACCACACATTTTTATATATTTATAAAACATACATATATATGGAGACAAACTTAGGCAATACATTTATAGCTATAATACTTATGTAAATAACTATTTCTGATTATTATTGCCTACGTTTGCTTCCAATTACAATATGCATGTTATTTTTATGTACACATTGACAAAATATCAACAACAGAATTGTGGTTTCTTTAAATTCTGTTTCTGGTTGAGAAGGTTATTTTTTAAAACTTACAGTTTATTAAGGAGTGCCAGAAAATTTCTGAGCAGAGAGAAAGAACAGATACCACAAAGAGAATATGGAGGTTTTTAATCACCAATTATTTAATGCTTTCTAATTGTATGAACACCTACCTGGTCTCTAATTCAACAGAACCAATCTGAAGCACAAAGCAAAACAACAACAAAAACACTAACATCAATGACTGAGATTATTAAATGCAGATAGGAGACATACATATACATGTATATTGTTTTGGTGGGAGGGGTCCCCCCCCCAAACAGAAAGCCCTATAGATTAGACACATTAATAACATCTAAAACAACATACAAATTTCAACAACTGAGGACAGCATAGGCTCAAAGTATTCTGATAACTTTATACATTTATTTTCAGTCAAGTAGATTGACATGTTATCTATCTCTCTGCCCATTTGTTATAGAATCCAATGTAAATTAAAGGCTTGAGCGCTGCATATGGCCCCACTGGAGTCTTTGGGATTTTAGCCATTGAATTCAATGGCAAGAGAATTACACCTTTGATTTACAATCTTTTCTTGGGCAAAATTCGCATTGAAGTAAATGTTGTCTAACTAAGAACCGCAGGAGAAGGCCTTGTATTAAATGTTCTGCATGAAATAGAGGCAAACACAAACAGATTTAAATTTACAGTCAACACAATTGACCTGATCCTGAATTGCTTCTGCATCAATTGTCTTTAACAGGAATTATGCATGCATAAGGTGGCTCCTACTTTTCACTATTTAGTACTTTCTGTTTTTCTTGTCAGTATACAAAGTTACCTCATTTAGCTTTCACTCTGAGTTGCTCAGCTTTTGCAGTTTGCTAATTTTCCATTAAAAAAATCCTACTGGTTTCCCTGGAGGATATGTTCACTTTAAGAATATCACATATAGAAACAAAATAGATTTGTTCTTATTCAGAAGATACAGAAGAGAAACATCTGTTTTTATTTTTAAAGGTCTACATGGTTGTCCAGAACAGTGGCAGTTGGATTGGCAGTCTAATTTTTCCATAAGGCTGTCACACATACATATGCATAAACCAAAACACTGGGATTGTTCTATCTCTGCACGAATAAATACAAAATAAGAGGCACACACTAACCTGTGCAAACTTAGCTTTAAAAAAAATGCAAATGTCTTTTGTGCTTCCAATTTACTCCTCTAAAATAAAATAGGCTGTATAATTAACATTAATTAGCCAAACTCCAAGGCGAAGTAACAAACTGTTGAATTAATCCAAGCATTTATCTTCTTGGATTTATTAAGCATGAAGCTACAAGGACAAAGAATGTTACTTACAGCCAATTGGTGAGATTCCTTCTTCTCCACTCCCTCTTTCTCTTTCTTCCTCTTTCTTTGCTCCCCTGTGACACTTATAAAGCACAGAGGATGCTGTTGTCAGTTTATATAGGCAGAGTAACCACTTCTCCCTAGCCTATCAGAGACAAGTGCTTTGCATTTAACATTCAACAGCAGCAGCAGCATCTCCCCCCTCTCTCTCCCATACTCCATCCTAAATATATTTAGAACAAAATAATCTATCTAAAAAGCAGACCCATGCAGCTGAGCAACTACTGTCGACTGGATTTGGTATTGGGGAGGGCGCTATTGTTATTTTTCATGACACTGGCAGTCTCTAAACAAATTTTCTCTCTCTCTCTCTCTCTCTCTCACACACACACACACACACACACACACACACACACACACACACACTTTTCTATAATAATTACCTCAGTCATGGAAACAATGCTAGTGTAAGAGACAGTGGTTTTGACCACTTATATAGAACATTGCAATACTCTCTTTTAAGGCTAGGTAGCCAAAGATAGAGTATTATGCAGTAACTGTGGACTATAAAGCTATACACATGGGATTACCATGGTGATATTAACCTTAAGATATGTGTTTCTAGCTTTTTCACAGTTTCCCCGTGTTTACTTTTATTACGTATGTTTTTGAAAGCTCTAACACATTTTCAACAAGAAAAACATTTTTTTTCTTAAAATAATATAAAAGGACCCCTTTATTCTTCTACAGACCTTTTTTCTGTAATGTTCTGTTCCTTAGAAGAACACAGGAAATTGATGGTCAATGTTTCTTTAGTTTGCTTTCAAGAAGGCTATGGACTCCTCACAGTTATGATCTGCTCTTGTTAGATACAAGACCATTATCTCGGATCTAACACAACCAATTCTCATGACCAGGGTATTTGCATATTACAGACATTACGTTTACGAGTAAAAAAGTTGTTTTGAGAGTTGATCACACTTTTAAAAGAGTGATTTCCTGGCTATGTCTGTAGCTGCGACCTTTAGCTTAACAAGGACATCTTTTCAATGGTGAAAGATGTTTTTATTTTAAAAAACAAACACACATAAAAACAAGGCCCAGGATTTTGCTATCACCTGTGTTTGACTTTATTTTGGAATTTGATTTGGATTTTCAGTTCTTGGGATGTGATTTCTGCAACGGTCAGATTATGATCACATGCATTCGGGGAGCAAAGCACTCACATGCCTATTCCCCGAGGAGTTGTTCATAGCAAATGAGCTCCACAGTCAATAGAGTTACATCTGTGATGAACTTGGTCCAATATAAATAGTCAGTGTTTTCAAAATGTATTCTTTAAATTTAATGGAAACCGTTTTTTGTTCTGGATTTAACTGTTCCCTTAGTGGGTTAGAAAATCAAATGCAACAGCTTGGTGCTAAGTTCACGAGAAGCAAAAAATAAAGCTGTCTAAAGCAAAACCAGAAAGGCAGCCCAGTCTAATTTGACAGTTTTAGCTGTGTGACTTGTAAAAGGTAAGCAAACTTCATAAAAGGTGAAATGGAAATTCTTTTTGTTTTAATCATTGGAGGTATTCTATCTTGACTGCATCCCTTTAACTTGCCTTGCACAGCACTGTGACCTGAAGAAAGTGTTATCAACCTACAGGTAAGGAACTGAAATATTAGATTATATTCCACAGCGGAGCCAGGATGTGGACAACTGGAGGTGCAATAACTTAGACAGAGAAAGGAGAAGTAAATACCACTCTGAAAGAAAAATAAATCACAAGATCTAAGCATGGCCACACTGGTCATTTACACTCACGCTCCACTATAATTCCCTCATAATTCTAATAGCTCTTATGGGATTTACGACTCCTCCTTTTGCTCACCTCACCTTTTTTAATTCTCCTCACCAACTGTTGACAGACCACAGGACTAAGGCTGCGTAATAGATTTTTGCTGTGGTAGCCACAATCAAAGCGTACTGATTTCTTTGTTACAGTGTATCAGTGCTGCTGCGAGTACTTCAGCAGTGTAAACTCATTCAAGTCATCCTAGCAATATTGGCTATTTCACCAGAAAAACTTCTTATGACGTCACAACACACTGACTAGACAGGTCACCTTTATCAAAAAATACAAAATATGAGTGTGTGAGAAGCGACAGGGAATCTTAAAAGGTTCAAAGTTCAGGATCAGTTTGAGTAAACACCCATAGAATCTAATAGAAGTAGTTTGAGCACATTATTGCACACTCAAAGTTACATCCCTCTTCTGACAAGAAGTGGCGCTATACCAGTGAAATAATCCCAAGGCATTTATTGACTTTGCGCTGTCCTGAGTGAGCTCTTTGGCTTGATAATGAATTAGGAGAGATGATGTGTTTGAACAGGAGGCTGTAGCACTACTGGAAGACAATCCAGCCAGGATCTGATTGTATCCTAGACGTGTTTGTATAAGGTTGTCTGAGCAAGTCCTGTGATATCACATGAAAGACCTTCATCACATGACAGGAGCAAAATTGGCCCAGAATGTGTTAGTTCAATGAAGTGTGAGTAAGGATATTCTGTGCAAAAGGAAGATATGCTTGCAGTGTAGAAAACCTTTAATAGAATAAAAGGTAAACAAAGCCTTCTAACATCAGAAACATGGATTACACTGGCATTGTATCAGGAATTAAAATGCATCCTCTGCAGAGCACACAGACTCTTCACAATGGATTAACTAGGAGATACATCTGAGGATACAGAAACAGATGAATCTGCAATAGAAATTAATTTCCACTTGTGACTTGCAGTATCAACAACCATGACAGCAGCACAATAGTAAATGATCATGAAGTTGTACTTATTTTATTTACTTAAATGTATCCTGGTCTCACCTCCTACTCCAAGGGCATTACATGGTCTTTAAAAATAAATATTAACAAAGTACACTAAATAAGCTTTTTAAAAAAAACCTACCTTGCTCCCCCTCACCCCCATCCAGGAAGGAAAATAGTATAGACACAGTGTGGCCTCAACATTGTCAAACCCTGGATCTGGTGAAGAGGAAAGTTCCAGATTCTTAGATCCTTCAGATCACCATCATCTCTCCTCTTTACACCACAGAGCTATTAACAAAAGCACTTCAGATGACTGTAATGTCACACCAGAAGAGGCAGTCACCAAACTAGACAGGACTTAAATGTGACTGGAGGAAACATGCGTCTAGAGAAGACGGATAGTCCAGTGGTTTGGGCATTAGCTGAGGACTCAGGAGACAGAGGTTCAATTCCCTGTTATAGATTCTGGGCAAGTCACAATGAGCAAATTTACACTGCTTTGAAGTTTGGATGCAGGGCTTGTGAATAGCAGTGTTCACCAAAGGGCTGCGCTGTAACTCCCCTCTGCGGGCATGAACTTAAAGGTAGTCCTACTTTAGTGTCAACTCAGGACTTTAAGTTCATGCCCACAGGGAGGGAGTTACAGTGCAGCATGTTGGTGTGCACAGCTATTCACACTGCCCATTAACATGAACTGCAGGGCAGAATAGACAGAGACTATCAGGGTTGGAAGGGACCTCAGGAGGTCATCTAGTCCAACCTCCTGCTCAAAGCAGGACCAATCCCCAGACAGATTCTTGCCCCAGATCCCTAAATGGCCCCCTCAGGATTGAACTCACAACCAATGTTCAAACCACTGAGCTATCCCTCCCCCCGTGCCCTTAGTCATTCTGAGCCTCAGATCCCCATCTGTAAAATGAGGGTAATAGCATGATGGATATTGCCATGGCATGCAATATCTTTGGGAACCATCTTGTATAAAGTTTATGTATCACTGTTGGCTAGGGGTTACCAAGCAACTCCAGGCACTAAATACAGTGGAGTGTAAATCATTTAGGTTGTAAACACGTCCAAAGAGATACCACCACCTGGGGTGGTTTGCATTTATTGGTTCAAACTGTGTTTTCCAGAGCCCAACAAACAAAGGCTTTTATACCAGGCTTTTGGCATAAAAAGGATGAATTTACAGGGCCTTCTTTTGATTCAACAAATTGATAGGACCCTCTATCCAAGGGTGGGAGGGAGAACCCTTGCAGAAGGGTTGGAAGGACTATGACTGACTAGGGTTCCATCTGACTGCCCTTTAGAAATAAAAAGAAACAAACATGGCAACCTGGTTTTAATTTAGTTTAATGTCAAATGAATCAACTGGTGATCACTCAATCCAAGGTTATTTCTTACAACCTGCTCTTCTATGATGTCCTTGCTACCTTGGGTGGCATATTGCATAGGCTGGGGAAGGCTGTGGCTCCCCAAACATCCTGGCATGGCCCTGCCCACGCTCCTCCCTGAAGCCCCCTACTGCTTGCCCTTCCCCCTTGGCCCCAGCCCAGGCAGGCTGCTCCTCTTCAGGGAAGCATGTTGGGCTGGGGCTAGGGCCACCGGGACTGGGGGGTGGGGAGGCTGGAGGTGCTGGGGGGGGGATCAGGGGACAATGAGGCTGGGGAGGGCACCTGCCCCATGCTCCAGTGGGGGCGCACCCGCCTGCCTGCTCTGTGCGCAAGCGGGGTCGGGGGAATGCACATCACCTGGTCCCCTGGGGCTGGCAGCCGCAGGGATGGGGGGCTCCGGCAGGGGAAGAGGGACAGGTTCTTGGGCCGGGGCTAGCCTCTCCCAACCAGTGGTTCACCCGCCACCCATGGTTGCTACTTACCAAAACCAAATCTAAAATTGTATCATCACCTCTTGTTGGTTCAGTGACAATTTGAAGAAAATTATTGTCTATCACATCCAGGAATAACTGGGCCTTACATGGATTAATAGCATATATTCTCTAATTCTTCTCAGGGAAGTTAAAGTCTCCCACTATGACAATACCCAAAAGTATTTCTCTCTCTAATAATATTAGAGAGATCTCTAACCATATTTGAGTCTGACTCTGGGAGCCTATACCAGCCCCCCAACACTAGCCTGATAGAACCTCTTACAATCCTTCCCCAAAGAGATTTTGACCCAGACAGATTCTGTTTTGTTCATAGTACCACTTATTTCTTTACATTTTACTGCTTTGTAAAATGTTACTCCATCACCTTTACCCCTCTTTTCCCTAAACACCCCACACCCCTCGATATCTGTATTCCAGTCATAAGTGGTATTCCACCATGTTTCTGTAATCCCAGTAATATCTGGTCTGACCTCCTGCATCAGTAGTTCCAGTTCCTCCATTTTATTTGCTGACTCCTTGCATTCAAGTACAAGCATTTCAGTTGTTTCCCTCAAACCTCACCCACTTTTCTAGCCAGATTAGATATAATCCTTTCACTAACATCTACCTGACTACTTTTCCGATCAATATTACATATGAATATTCTCAGAATCACCATATGAACAAACTTCACTAGTTCTACTAATGTTTATGAAACCAAGCTGCCCTCCCCACCAGTCCTCAGATTTCAGACTGTCAGGTGAGGTGCAATACCTCAAGGCAATGAATTTACCACAGTCTTGCAGGATTTTGCAATGCATTTCCATAGACTTTGTAGATTATTGCAATTCTAAATGTCAAAAACAGGTTTGTTGTCCTTAACACCTCCAGAATCTTACAGCAGATTATTAGCTAAATTTGATGAATATCAGCTACCTGGACAGCTATCTGCTCCTAAAAACTATCTCAGTCTCACCCTTGTTGTGTAACTGTGCCACGTTTGCTTTGACGAGCGATATTGCCACACATCAAAATATGTGGTTGCACAGCCCATGCCTTACAGAACCCTCCTAAGATATTGGAGCAAAACTACCCCCAACAACATGGAATGAAATCCTCACTTCTAAAAGGAGACACCCAGACACTCCTCATCCAGGATCTTCTCCAGCTGCTCCTACACCAGCCTGGTGAATCCTCACTTCATCAGCAAAGTGGAGGGAGAGCTGTTCTCTCTTACCCTACATACACTCACACTTTTCCTTTCTTAATTCTCAAGCACTTTATATATGGCAATAGGTTAGACAAGACAGACAGATAGGATTGTTCATATTTTCATGCTAATGAGGTGGTTTATACATCCAATATGTGAGGCCAGGTGTCTGATATCAAGCACCCAAAATCAGTGGGCACTTTTTAGAAAAAGTGCTGTTTCCAGAGCTGAATTGGATCTAGTTAGCCTTTTCTTCTAGCTGATGCAGATGGCTCTTGTGAGAGGAATGATTACTCTTCTGTATTGTTGACGATAGAACAAGATTTGACTGCTTCATCCTAATGGCCTGAAAATTCTCCACCACACTTCAAAGACGATTATTTTTTAAATAGATCGTGCACAATACTGAAGCAATTACATACCATACTTAAAAATCTTGCATTTAAACTTGCAGATTTGGGTTGACTGAACTATTTTGTGAATTTGTGTTGAATTCATCAAATTGTTTTGGTTGAAACAAAACAAAACAATTCTGAAAATGTTTCATTTCAGCATTTTCTAAATGACTTTTTGTTTTGCAATGTTCTTCAACTTTATTTAAAAAAACCTTGAAAACAAAAACAAAACAAAACATTTTGTTTCAGGTAGAATGAAACATTTTGTTTGATCCAAAACTATTTTTTTTTTGCCTTTTTGATTTGCCAAAAACTTAAATGTTTTGTTTTGGGTCGACCCAATTTTTGTCTGTGTATGTGAGTATCAGCCAGAGAATCAAAAAATCAGTTATTTGCACAGCTCTGCTTATAGTCCTGCTTATAATTGAGAGTGTCACAAAGACAGAATCAAGAGAAGAAGATGACCTGAAACTTAACAACAAAATTAACTGTATTAGATTGGCTAGTCTTGTTAACTTCCAAGCATAAGGAGTAAATATTGTACATTACACCTATATAGTTGTACTTTATGTTACAATGGATATAGCAACAAAAATAAATACGTAAAAAATTATTGTGGAGCAACCAGCCTGCATTAGCTCTTTGGAAAGGGAAGACAAAGAGCACACTTTGTGCTGGGAGCAAAGCAAGACAAAACAGAAAGACCCGAACAACAGGCTAAATTATCCATTAGTAATAAGTACAGAGAAAGCAAATAGATACTGTGTTTGCTCATATCACCAAAACATTAAAATTATTGGAACTGTTAGTTTTATTTTTAAGTAATAATGTAACTGTTCATTAAAGTTCAAAGTTTAATGACCAAGGAAAGCTTTTCAAAGGCCCAAACAGCAGTTAAGGCATTGACTTTTAATGGGAGTTCAGTGTTTTATGTTACAAACGGTATCTGTATATCTATAAACAGTTAATCAACAAGGTGCCAGGAGGTGGTGCTCAAGAATATGTAATATAGTTCCTGGTTTTGTAGGATCATAAAAACTTCCTGTTGTGTCAGGGTCTGCTCTAACTTTTTTGCCGCCCCAGGCAAAAAAGAAGAGCGCCGCCCCGCCGTACCCCCCCCGCGAGCGACGCACAGCCGAACCCGCCCCCACCAGTGCCACCGAAATCCCCGCCCCCCCCAGCACCACGCCGCCCGAAGCCCCCGCCCCCTCCCCCTCCGAGCGATGCGCCGTGCCAAGCCCCGCCCCCCCAGCGCTGCACCAAGCCCCCGCCCCTCTGAGCGCCGTGCTGCCCGAAGCCCCACCCTCCAAGTGCTGCACAAGCCCCTGCCCCCCCCAGCGCCGCGCCGCCCGAAGCCCTGCCCCTCCAAGCGCCGCACCGCCTGAAGCCCCCGCCCCCCTCCGAGTGCTGCACCCCCGCGCCCCTCCAAGCGACACGCCGTGCCAAGCCCCTGC
>NC_048299.1:100844311-100861051 GCF_013100865.1 Trachemys scripta elegans
CCCCCCCCAGCGCCGCGCCGCCCGAAGCCCTGCCCCTCCAAGCGCCGCACCGCCTGAAGCCCCCGCCCCCCTCCGAGTGCTGCACCCCCGCGCCCCTCCAAGCGACACGCCGTGCCAAGCCCCTGCTCCCCCTCCGAGTGCCGCGCCAAGCCTCTCCCCTCCGAGCGCCCCACCGCCGAACCAAAATAAATAAATAAATAAATAAATAGAAATCCTAGCGCCGCCCCGCTCCAAGGTGCCGCCCCAAGCACATGCTTGGTTGGCTGGGGCCTGGAGCCGGCCCTGTGTTGTGCACTGCAAATGGCTTCTTTTGTGCAGTGCACTGCAAATGGCTTAGGTGTAAAGAGCTGCACAAAGTAACTCCTATTTGTGCCTTTGAAAATTTCCTCCCAAAATTCTGAGATTCTTTGTGTGAATTATTACAAACAGATAATAACCAGAAAACATGGGATTCGTATATAAAGAGTTTAGTACTAAACGAGGATAATTGTTTTTTTTAAAGACGCACAATACAATGGAGAGTGACCAAGCGTGGTGGTCTTTAAATGTCATTAATGTTGCTCAAATAGAACCTCTTGTCAAAGAGCATGTTTTAACAAGAACTAAAACGTTTTTTCCACTGTGTAAGAAGCCATAGGAAGGGTAGACACATTATTAGCAAATGATTGCTTTAATGTTTAATCCAAAAGTCATTTAAGCTCAAACTGCTGTGGGATAATTATTGGTCTGAATAGTACGTTCCTCCTCACAACACTGAATGATAGTGGTGGAACTGAAAAAGAAATACAAGAAAGGAAGAACTGGCTAACAGTTTTCTCAGATTTTCTACCCTCTGATCAGTCTTTTTTTAAAAAAAAAAAAGATACAATCACAATCAACCACAATCATTTTTTACATTTATCAAATTACATGTAGCTTTTTGGGATAGAAATTATTTTCCTATCATTGCTGATTTAAGGCCCACTGAGGTCTGAATAATAAATCGCTACACATAACACTGAACATCCGTGGTGTATAGAGCTCTGGATCAGTCCTTAAATCAGTCAGTGGGCCAGATTACTTGAGATACTATAGTGGATGGATCTCTAACCCAGCGTGTGTTCTTTTATTGCTCCTTGTTAGTTTTAGAAACTTGTTTTCAGGAAGAGAGAAGGTTAGGGTGTAGCTGATCCTTTCGTCTTTCATAAAGTGCCCCAAAACCAACAGGAATTGATTGATCCATTAATCATTTTAGTGTTTTTTGACTGAGATCTATTGAGATGCCTCAGAGAGAGTCACCCAGGCACTCTTGGGCAAGGAAGTGAAACTGACAGCCTGGTTGCGGACTTCACAATGGATGAGGAAGGGTGGCATCACTTTCTAGTGACATTACTGCTGTCATGTTCCCTAACAGCAATCGGAGCGGTTGCAGGGCACTTGTGAAGCTAGCAACAGGCAGAGATTGGACTTGAGAAAAGCTGGAATGGTGGTTTCTGGCAGAAGTTCAACAAGTCAACATACATGTTTACATACCCATCTGAATACATGCTGTACAGCCCTATTTCATATCTCCAGCAAACTTGACAAGAGAGATATTGCTAAATAATTAAATGAAGTCTTTGTCTTGGTGATTGCAAAGGAAGACGGCTGTGAGACCAGATGCCAACATTAAATATAAATTTCCTAGGAGGAAAAGAATACTGAAGGAAAAAAAGATCATGCCAGAAGAAGCGATCAAGACACTAAACAATAGGAAGAATGGCAAAAATCATGTGCTGTATCCAGTAGAAAACCATTCTGGAAAAAGAGGATCTATGCTCTCATGGATTAGAGGCTATGACCAAGATGTTTAAAAGTGACTAGTTACTTTTGAAAATTTTGTCTAGATTCAATATTAATAGTGGCGAAGTGTTAGAAAATGGGAGACTGGTAAACTTGAGAGAGAGAGAGAGAGAGAGAGAGAGAGAGAGTGTGTGTGTGTATATATATTAATTCAGGATAAACGACAGAACTCCCAAAACGACTCTATTAAGAATAGTCACTATTAATTCACAGGAAAGACCACCAACTAGTGATGTGCTGGAGTGGGGTTGTGTGAGCCCCTTGTTAAAATTCAACCACCAGATTGAAGGAAGGGTTATGGCAATTTCCTGCTTCTGATTGTGAGGGAATAGGCCTGGCCAGCCTCCCTTATATTGCTTGAGATGCCGGTGAAAGCTCACAATGCAGGCCTTTGCAGGCCACAGGCCTGAACTAAACTAAGCAACACAGTCTTCTGCCAAGTTCGATCAGGGGTTATGGTCAGAGGAGGGAGGGAGAAGAAATGTGGAGACCCCTAGCAAAATAACAGTTTGTGTGTTATTGGCAGCGGAAATATGATAACCGCTTGTAGATGAAATATAATAACTGCTTGTGTGAAGAAATTAGTTCTAGCTAAATGTTAACTTCTCCTGTAATTTCAGCTAAATGCAAAACTAGCCAATTAGATGCCTTCTTTGGGCATCCTGTCAACCCCTCCCCGGTACACTGACCATAATGCCCCAGAAGCTACCATGCACTCTTCCGAGAATGTACCCTACCTGGTGCCAAGTTTTGACCGCATCAGGCTTCTCGAGAAGGCCCCCACCCAATACTCGGAAAAATAATGAGGAAGATACTGAGAAAGGGAACAGACCCCAACTCTTTTATTTTTGTAAATGACGTATAATTTGTACTATGGTTGTGGTTTGTAAGAATAAAAGCAGCCTGCGAGCTGTGATCGGGGGTGTAGTTTCTGACTGCAACCCCCAATGCGTTGGTATGTATTGCAATAAACTGGCCTCAGGCTTGAGTCTGTGAACTAAAATCAATGCGTGGGTGAATTTTTCCACGACATGATGGAGTTCATGTTTTGCTTTAGGATATTGCTAGATCAGTAGACAGACATGACTTATCTCTGGGGCTCATCTAAAAGACTATTGAAAAACAAATTTTTTTTTACACATACTTTAGAAAGCACAAGATTGGGTAAAGTGTCAGATAGTTGCAAACCGTTCTCCCAGGGAGAATATTGGCTGACACCTCCCTTCCTCTAGGCGCTGTAAGCAAGCTCTACACTGTTTTCCCATCAATAACTCCATGTATATTTTCAGGAAGACAGTCCATATTTTTAATATAGTCCAGCTACACAGAATCAGCATTATCCCTCTTGTTCTTTCTCCAGAGACTTGTAATCACAAAAGATGATTTTTTTAAAATCAGTGAATGGACATAAGCAGGGATTTGATATTTCTAGGCCTTTTTAAAATAACCTCTGCCCCCATTTTTAAATCAAAGATTGTAATCTTATGTTGGTAAAGTGGTAAATTTTGTCACCTTAGAAGTGTGGCTTTGGAGACAGTCTTGAAAGTCACTCAAAACATTTCTCTTTTGCAACTTCAAATTAGAGTGAGCTTCTTCTTTACACATCAATAAATGGTCTGTGTGACATTTTGCAATTTTGCTGGGTATCCTACTGTATTTTGATCTTTTGTTGACAGCTGGACAGTTTATGTCTGTTCCATAAAAGGCTGCATGAGAAGCTGTCTGAGTAGGTGTCAAATTATTGAAATGCATAAGTGGAGTTCCCACGCTATCCTGAATAGAATTGACACCCACTAGGCCAGATCATACCCCCTGTTTAAAGCAAATGCAAAGAGTTGCACAAAGGAAGCCATTTGCTGGGCGCAACAAGTTTTATTGGTCCTAGAAAACTCAGGAGCTCACCTACATACTTTTAAGTAACATCTACTGCCATTTTATCTATTAACTTGTATATATATATATATATATATATATATATATATATATATATATATATATATATATACACACACACACACACACACCCCACTCTCATACCAGCTCCACAGTCTGTGAGAGGAAACACAAATACCTGAACCATTGAAAAAGAAGTATGGTGAAAATCCTACAGATTTCTTTTCTGTAGTCTCTCCGGAATTGACCATTAGGACCTGGGCATCTCTCACTCCTCCAACCTCTGGGGCTTCTCACCACACTCAGTCTATCCAAAAGCAGTTATCAAGATGGAGCATGATCAGGGCTTGGAACTAGTCCTAGAGGTAGATTTTGGAAATTCTGTGAAGGAAAATCCAGTAGGATCCGGATCACATCTATTCAGTAATGTCATCTACTTTGCCATCCATTCCTAACATCTCCATTGCCCCTAGAAATTCCTCCCTAAGGTTCTTGTTCCCTTCAACATCAAATTTGAACTCCTTGCCCTCATGGGCTCTCAGCGATTGGGCTTCAGCCTGACCCCAAACATCTACACTGAAATTTTATAGCTCTGCAGCCCAAGATCTATGAGCCTGAGTCAGCTATCCTTGGCTAGCCTTAGGTCGTTTGTTGGGGTGTAGACGCACCCCAAGGGGCCATTAGGTGGAATGATGGGAGATTTTCATGGGGAATAAATAATATTGTACATTTACAGGCTCAACTACCCAGGGAAATTGACCATGTGCTGAAATAATTTTCATTGATCCCACCAATACAGCTGGAGAAGGCCCAGCTCTAGCCTAAATGGTGTAAGAAATACTCTTTTCAAAAACCCATTTGAATAAAACACAACTCCCTCTCCCACGGTTGGATCAGTTAAGTGAGTCCAATCCTTAATGCATCTCTGAAAATGGTTTCAAAGCCTGCTGAGTTTCCCAATGTACATTGGCCTGGAGTCTTCCCCCCCCAATGACTTTCTAAGCAGTCCACATGCAGTTCGTTACTTAACCCTCATGATCCCTGGTGAGATGGATGTGGGATAGAAAAGGATCTCTTCACCCAGTACTGGCCTGGTAGCAGTTTGATAGGAAGGGAATGAAGAATGATCGTGGATTCAAGGCAGAACGAACAGAAGATGAACAGAGCTGGGCTCAGCCCCGAACCGAGGGTGAACACCTGACCCCTCTGAGATGGGATCTTTAACAACTGCATGTGGCTGGGACAGTCAGTCCAGAGGGTCATTTTTGTTCACAAAAATGTGTAAATGTTTGTTAATGGGGGTTGAGAATGGAGGGGATACTCCTAATGTCCCCATGAAACATAGGTGAGGGGTTCATCCCCTCACATGTCTGCAGGAAAGAGCAAAGACTGGGGAACATCAGCATGTGCAGCCAGGAGAGCTGGGTCAGATAATTGGGCACTCTGATGTATTCCAGCTCTGTCCCCCATCATAGGACATCAAAGCTCTTTGCTAAGGGTAGATGAAGACCAGTATCACTAAAACCATCTAGCAGGTGCTGAAGACAAAGCCATAGAGTGAGGCAACTGCACAGCCAAAACATAACCCAGGAGTCCTGACACACTGGGACACTACTCTAAATGCTAGAACATATGGACAACAGAGAGAGAGATGAGAGCATTGAGGAGGCCGGAGGAACAACGAAGGTGAGAAGAGAGAAAGCTGCACAGACAAGAAGAGAGAAAATTTCCTGAGAGCAGCAGCATGACTGCAAAGTGCCTGGAACCTCTTGGGTTCAAGGGAAAGGCTAAGCCATGTGATTATTGTCTGTCATGGCTATAACTGGGGAGAAATAAAGTTTCTTGTGAGAGTCTAAGGGCCGTCTCCTGTCCTTTGTTCCACAGCCCTGGGAGTTACCTAGGCTTCCCTGGTGTTTCACTACTACTACAGGCAGCACTAAAGACTTCCACCTCTGTCACGGTGCCATGTGCAATTATTCAGATCTTGGAGAAGGAATGGTGGCAAAATGAGTTACATGGGAGATGGCTAAAGTTAGCTTAAATAAGGTGTTTTATACACAGCACTACCTACTGAATTGTATAATACAGTTTAACATTCCATTACAATAAGTATCTCCTCAATCTCCTCTTTATTGAAAAGTGATGCAAATTATTCATTTAGCTCCGCAACAAGGGTCTCATATTCCTTAATTGCTCCCTTCCTCCTTTGTGGTTCAGTGGACCCACAGAGTACCTTGCAGACTTCCTGCTTCAGCTATGTGTTAAGTACTTCTTGTTATTATGTTATACTGTTAGCTTTTTGCCTTTCAATTCCTCTTAGCTTTAGGCGTAATTTCCTTTGTACATATCACCTGCTGTAGTTTATGCTACATTTTATTGGCTTTACTAGGGTTGTATTTTCTTTTCTCAAGAATATCTGTTTGGCTCAAAATACCTCTCCATTCAGCCATCCTGAGTTATTCTTGCCTCTCTGCTTCCCTATTGTTTAGAGCAATGCATGCATGGAATGTACACAAACTTGGTACTCTACCACATGGAAATTAATTTTGAACACCTGTTTTATAACCTGCGCACACATATGAGGCAGACGGGAAAACTCAGCGACACCTGCCTATGAGGATCAGTTTTGAGGACTTCTGGAAGTTAGTTAGGTGCTCACATGTGGATTTAGGGTAAAATTTTCAAAAGCCTTTAAGTCACTTGGAAGCCAAAGTCTCACAGGCTCCTCAGTAGCCTGTGCATTTTGAAAACGTCTCATTGTGAAGCTACAGGGGAGGGTTAGGTTTGACAATTTCCTGTCTACCTACCGGGATTCCCTACTGTAAAATGTAAAATGTTCCTTACTGGGAATCCCGGTAAGTAGACAGGAAATTGTCAAACCTAACCCTCCCCTGTAGCTTCACAANATTGTGAAGCTACAGGGGAGGGTTAGGTTTGACAATTTCCTGTCTACCTACCGGGATTCCCTACTGTAAAATGTAAAATGTTCCTTACTGGGAATCCCGGTAAGTAGACAGGAAATTGTCAAACCTAACCCTCCCCTGTAGCTTCACAATGAGATTCAGCCATGGGAAAACTAGTTTTGTTGAAGATCCAGCAAACCATGCAAACAGGAGCAAAGAAAAAAAAGTGGAGCACCCTTTCTTACCAAAATTGAAAAGGTTCACAAAGCCCCTCTCTTCACCAACTGAAATTCAGTTCCCAGCAAACTCAGGTATTGTTCTCCCTCATTTTACCCACCTAAAGCAGTTTGATTTGAGTGCTGCCTGAAGCCTGCCAGCTACCCCACCCCACCCCCCGCCAAGTGCGACTGAGTGGAAGATGAGCATTGCTTTTTCACTCAACACTAGCTACATGGGGCCCTAACCAAAATGAAATAAAGTAGTCATCTCTACTGCTTGACACAGGATTTCAGTCCTTTGCTTCCTGACTGGACAGACTGGCTGCAATTATAAACCAGATTTTCCAGGATTTTACCGTAACTCCTGCATCTGAGCCATTAATTTATTCCTAGACAGAGGTAGATATTGTAGCTCTGAAGGGGATATTTCCCTATCAGAGCCCAGCCTCTCAGCTAAGGACACTCAGCAAGGTTCCCCATATGTTTTACAAGGCTGCTACAAATGCTTTCTATTATATCAAACTTTACAAATAGGGCTTTCAAGTTAGTTACTTAAAATATTATTCTACACCCATGAGAACTTCAAAGTTTGATTAATGAACTATTATTTAAACCTACAGTTATATTAATTTTAAACCATTATTTTCCAATATACCCACTGAGTTAATGTTTAATATGCAACTTTATATGACTGGGCTACCAGGCTAAGGTACAGAGGTAGCTCTCCACGTTCTAAGATAAGTGCATTAATGCATTCATTTGTCCTTACTTGTTTGCAGATTTCAGTTCTTTTTCAGGTGTTTTGGGGAATGGCTAATTTCCTTAGTTGTTTTACTCTGTTTCCAGGAGCATATGACAGAAACGAGGAACCGAGGGACTCTAGTTTCAAGGAATTCCCAGGCCTTTTCAGCAACCCTGAAGACATCCGGCGCCCTCTTCTTCTTGCCAGCATGTTCAGCGTGTGCACTTTTTTTCAGTTAATCATTAAACTCCTGTAGTCCCAAATTCACTAGTTTTATTGGTCCTTCTCCTTTTGTGGAGGGGGAAAAAAAAGTCCCTTGAACTAATTGGAGGCTATGCACTGATTTAGGGATGTGAGGGATTACTCAGATTTTTGTTTTATTTATTCATCAGACACCAAGTAGCAATGACAAATGTAATAAGATGAACCAATAGCCTGACCAGATCCTTTCCCTGCCCAGTGCTTCACCCCTAGAGATACAGGGCAACATTTTCAAGCATCTGTGTGATTTAGGAGCCTAAGTCCTATTTTCAAAGCTGACTTGGTGTAACACTGGTTTGTCCATTTAAGGGCCAGAGTTCTGGGTGTAGCCAACCTGTCTATTAATCAGGTGCAGCTAAGGAGGGACCAGGGAAGAGCTGGGCTATCAGTAAGGAAGGAAGAGCAGGAGCAGTAGGGAGGGGACTAGGGTGACCAGATGTCCTGATTTTATAGGGACAGTACCGATATTTGGGGCTGTGTCTTACATAGGTGCCTATTACCCCCTCCCCCATCCCGATTTTTCACAGTTGCTGTCTGGTCACCCTAGAGGGGAAGCAGTGGGAAGCTCCTGGGGAAAAGGAGATCCTGGAAGAAAGCACTTTGCTAAAAGAGCAAGGAAAATTCTTGCAGTAGGTCCTGAAGCAGGAAGGACAGAGGGGAAAGGTAAAATCTCCAGGACGCTGTAGCTCCAGGACTGGTGAACTGAGTTTGTGGGGTGCTTTGCCTATGCCTAGAAACTAAAACTGTGCCTTGAAAGAGACCCTGGATGTGGTGGGAGCTGGGAGGTCTTGCACATGCTGGGGACAGGCTAGCACCTTACATTTGGGCACATTGGATAGGTCAACACTGCAATTAAAAACCCGTGGCTAGCCCATCCCCCAGCTAAGTCAGGCTCACATAGCTTGGGCTAAGGGGTAGTTTAATTGAGGTGTAGACATTTGGGCTTGGGCTGGAGGCCAGGGTTTAGGACACTGCAACGTGGAAGGATCCCAGAACTCAGGCGGCAGCCAAAGCCGAAATCATAAAATCATAAGACTGGAAGGGACCTTGAGAGGTCAATGTCTACAGCACAATTAAACATCCTTTTAGCTCGAGCCATAGGCACTGACTTCTACTGGCACCGGGGTGGATGCTCACCTCCCCTCTGCATCCAGCCCTGCCCTGACTCCACCCCTGTCCTGCCCCCATTCCAACCTCTTCCCCAAAGTCCCTGTCTCAACTCCGCCCCCTCCCTGTCCCTATTCCTATTCCTTCCCCAAATCCCCACCCCCGCCCCACCTCCTCCCGAGCGCGCCGCATTCCTGCTCCTCCCTCCTCCCTTCTGGAGCTTGCTATAGCTGTTTGGTGGTGGCAAACAGTGGGAGGTAGGTGGAGAAGCGGGGATGCTGCGTGCTTAGGGGAGGAAGCGGAGGAGGAGGTGAAGTGGGGCAGGGCGTGTAGCTTGGCTACCTAAGGGTGCAGAGCACCCACTAATTTTTCCCCGTGGGTGCTCCAGCCCCGGAGCACCCACGGAGTCGGTGCCTATGGCCCGAGCCCCATTAGCCTGAATCAGATGGCATGAGCCAATCGTGGATGTCTTGCAGAGTAGATATACCCCTAGACACCTATGAGCCATTGGCTTTCAGTGCAACCTTTGTGACTTCTGCACTTCTGAAAATTTTAACCATAATCTATTCCACCTTTTGTTTCATTTCTCTCTGGCCCTCAAGATTAAATAGCATAAATTGGTCTAGACTCTTAATCTCTCTAACTCATTCTGAAATGTATTACCACTGTTTAGATATTTTGCTACATTCATTCATATTTTAAAACCAGTGATAAGAGGGATGTATGTGTAACAATGTGTCCCGGTTAAGTTCTTACACGGTAAGCAATCTTTAATATTGCCTTCACAGAATAAAGCTAAATGGGCATTAAATGAAAATATGAAAGCAGGCAGAAGTTCAGGATTCCTTTGGGTAAAGTATATTTCTTTTCTCCTAACCTACAAACACTTCCAGGACAGCAGGAAAAACAAATACCTACAACAAGATTGTGAAGCTGGATTTCCAGAGCGATGCCAAAAATCTCCTCATAAGTAGAGCTGACTAAGTTCTTGGTATTCTGAAATGTATAGACAGGTGTGGAAAGAAACTGCCTGGTTAAAAACAAACAATTCTATCGTCTTCTCCATAATTTGAGCTGTGTTAATGAAGAGACAAAAATATTCAATAGACAAATGCTTTGGGGCTATGAATTTCCACCCCATGAAATGATAATTTGTCACAGTAGGGCTCAAATCTACCTCCCGTCCTCACAAGTTAAGTTAAAAGGCTGAAATTTCTATTAGTTTCTCCTAATTCTGCCTGCCGTGCTGTTGGGCTTTGATACACCAGCAGTCTGTGCTATCTTAAGGTAGGACTACCAAAGCTGTCTAAGTGCTTGCTCATCTAGGGTTATTTCGCAGATAGGATTCTGCAGCTTGTAGATGGTCATGCTTTGCTAGAATGCTCCTCAAACATCATGATTCAAAGACACACTCAAGCAGCACTAAATATAGACTCCCCCAAATCCTTAACAGAGATAGGCCAGTGCCAGAAAATTCAGTTCCCAATCACTTCCAGGCTGTCAGAATCTAGAAGTTTTAAGTCCATCTCTAATGCCTAATAAAATATTTTGTAGTAAAAAGAGCTACATTATTAGGAACACTGAATACTGCATAACGAGGGAAAATTTGCCTGTGCAGTCGATAGAGGCACTTCAGAAAATCATTGCTGTTACCTCCCCCACCCCGCCCACACACACCTGTTATTTAAAACCACAAACATTTAAGAGGGAGGCAGGGCATGGCTTAGTGGATAGGACACTGGATTGGAATTCAAGAGAACTAGGATGTATTACTCGCTCTGCTATTGCCTTTGGGCAAGTTACTGTGCCTCGGTTATCCCATCTGCAAAGCAGGGATAATGATATTTACCTCCTTTGTGAAAAACATGGAGCTCCAGGGATAAAAAGTTTTCCATGCAAGCTAATAAAGAACCATTAGGAAATACCGTAGAGTCTATCAATCTACGAACCACCATGATAGTTGTGATTTTATGGTACAATGCAGATGACAAAAGCCCCAGGATGAGGCATATGTGAGCAAGGTATAAAGCATTGTCAGGGGAATCTGGCTACGGAACAAGCTTCCAGAGGGGATCAGGCAAATCCAGTCTTAGCATCGTTAGGAAATGTTGCAAAGCCTTTCTGTTTGAAAAACCCTTTCTGCTATAGGAATGGCATTACATTGACGCCTCCTCTTACCCCAAACTCCTACCAAGTTAAAAAAAAAAATGAAATGAATTAAAATCAAAAGACCCCCCCCCTCCCCATTCCAAGCAGTTTTTACCAACCAAAAGGGAGTGTACGGGGAGATTTTGGCAAACCAGTAAAGTGCCTGAAACCACTAGTGCTTATTGCTAACAATAGCCAAGTTAGCAGGCTGTATGGAATCACTGTTGCTTACTGCCAGAAGTAGCCAAGTCAGCAGGCTGTAAAATGGCCATGCAGCGGCCTTAGCTAAACTAAAGCAGAAGGGGAGGGTGTTTTGGGTGCCACAGAAAGGGCAGCTTGATCCCGCGTCCTTCTTGCTAAGAATGTTGAAATTGCTGATACATGTATTTTAGAAAAACAGGAAGCTTGTCTATATGTGCCCTCGGGAATGTGTCTGCCAGGGTCCCAAGGCACGGACACTCTGGAAAAAAACATATCTGGTTAATTAATGACCATAAGGAAACCTCTTGCTTGACCTTTAAAAACTGCTTGCTTAGCAAGTTTTCTTTAAGTGATATGTCATTGCATTACTAATGTATAAATAAGGGGAAAAAGTTGGACTCTTCGTGAAGGCTTCTTCAGGGACGCTCTCTCTGGACACATCTTGGGGTCCCCACTGGCAGACAGAAGTTTGGCCAATGGAAGCCTGTCGCTGTGCCACACTCAGCTTCAGTAATTATTGAGGGTTGGGGTTGTTTTACTAACCTGTTCCGGACGTCTGTAAGTGCTTGAGACTAAGGCCTGGTCTACACTAGGCGTTTATGTCGAAGTTAGCGCCATTACATCGAATTAACCCTGCACCCGTCCACACTGCGATGCTATTTAGTTCGACATAGAGGTCTCTTTAATTCGACTTCTGTACTCCTCCCCGACGAGGGGAGTAGTGCTAAATTCGACATGGCCATGTCGAATTAGGCTAGGTGTGGATGGAAATCGACGCTAATAGCTCCGGGAGCTATCCCACAGTGCACCACTCTGTTGACGCTCTGGACAGCAGTACGAGCTCGGATGCTCTGACCAGCCACACAGGAAAAGCCCCGGGCAAATTTGAATTTGAATTCCTTTTCCTGTCTGGCCAGTTTGAATCTCATTTCCTGTCTGGACATCGTGGCGATCACAGCAGCACTGGCAACGATGCAGAGCTCTCCAGCAGTGATGGCCGTGCAGTCTGTGAATAGAAAGAGGGCCCCAGCATGGACTGATCGGGAAGTATTGGATCTCATCGCTGTGTGGGGCGATGAGTCCGTGCTTTCTGAGCTGCGCTCCAAGAAACGGAATGCAAAGATCTATGAGAAGATCTCAAAAGACATGTCAGAGAGAGGATACAGCCGGGATGCAACGCAGTGCCGCGTGAAATTCAGGGATTTGGGCGAGGGCCACGATATGTCCAAGAGGCAAACGGACGCTCCGGATCCCATCCCCAGACATCCCGTTTCTATGAGGCACTGCATTCCATCCTCGGTGCGGCCGCCACCACTACCCCACCACTGACCGTGGACTCTGAGGATGGGATATTGTCCACGGCCGGTTCCTCGGACATGTTAGCGGACGGGGAAGATGAGGAAGGAGATAAGGAGGACGAGGCAGTCGGCAGCGCTCACAACGCTGATTTCCCCGACAGCCAGGATCTCTTCATCACCCTTACAGAGATCCCCTACGAAGCGTCCCCAGCCGTTACCCCGGACACAGAATCTGGGGAAGGATCAGCCAGTAAGTGTTGTAAACATCTAAACATTTATTTTTAACAGAACAGGAATATTAACAATTAAAAGAATGGGTTGTTCATGATTACTTTGCCCTAGGCACTTAACGGTTCAGTCATGGGCAGTGCAAGTTTTGAAAAAAAATCTAGCAATGTCCGGTTTTCCGTGATTGTCCTGCCCAAGCCGCTCTACTGTTTAGTCCCTGCTACTGCAGCTAGAGTAAGATGCGGTCTATATGTGCAGGGATAGAGCAGTAATCCTCCCGGGACATCTCGATGAAGCTCTCCTGGAGGTAATTGGAAAGCCGTTGCATGAGGTTCCTGGGGAGAGCGGCCTTATTGGGTCCTCCGAAGTACGACACGTTGCCGCGCCACGAGACTATCAAGTACTCGGGAATCATTGCTCTGCACAGCAGGGCGGCATACGGCCCTGGTCTTTGGAGGCTTTCCCGGAGCATTCTCTCTCTCTCGCTGTCAGAGATCCTCATCAGGGTGATGTCGCCCATGGTGACCTGCTTTGAATTAGGTAGGGGAATGTTAGTGTTGGGACTGCTTGCTCGTTCCTTTACAGAACTGTAACCGCTGGTTTGCAGCCACGCGGTGGAGGCGGGAGAGGGGCTGCCGAAAGGGATCGTTCCTGGGGACAGCCGCGAGGGGGTGGGACAGGGGCAGAGTTCCCGCTTGCCGGATTGCTGGCAGCAGGTACTGACATTGCTTTAAATGTGAAATGAGGCCAGTGGTAATATAAAAGTTTTAAACTGCCACAAGTCTACGGCTTACCATGTCTGCCTGCAACAGAAATTCCGTTGTGCTGCCCCGCTTCTCAAATGTGCTGTGGAAGACCCCAGGCACTGAATGCGAAGGCCGAGAATTCGACCTTGTGCTGAGTGCGCATGTGATAGGTGCTGTGCATGGTCTTGTTCACAGAGAAAGACTATGTTCTTTGTTCACAACTACATTTATCTTTCTGAGGAATTCACTCCCTTTTTCCCATTCCCACAGCCACATCTGCGACTGTCTCACAACCTAGCCTGGCATCACACTCCCAGAGGCTAGCGAAGATTAGGCATAGGAAGAAGAGGACACGGGAGGACATGTTCTCTGAACTTATGGCCTGTTCCCAAGCCCAGGCAGCACAGCAGACCCAGTGGCGGGAGAAATTGACCCAAATGCAGCAAGCAAACATGGATCGGGAGGAGAGGTGGCGGCAGGAAGACCAGCAGGCGACTCAAACGCTGCTTGGACTACTGAGGGAGCAAACAGACACGCTCCGGCGCCTTGTGGATGTTCTGCAGGAACGGAGGCAGGAGGACAGAGCCCCGCTGCAGTCCATCTCTAACCGCCCTCCCCCGCCACCAAGTCCCATACCCACCTCACCCAAAGTGCAAAGAAGGAGAGGCGGCAGAGTCCCTGCTAACTCTCACTCCACCCCTGCAGAGAGCTCTAGTAGCAGAAGGCTCTCATTCCCCAAAACTTGAAAAGTTCTTTCCTTCCCGCCTGACACAAGCCCCCGTCCAAGTTTCACCTCCCAGTTCCATGTGTAGTTGATAATAAAAAATACGTTCATGTTAACTACTGTTTCAATCATGTTCTTTTGGAGGAGGAGGGGAAAGGGGGTTGGTAATTGGACAGGACAGTCACCTTTGGCAGGGTACATAGGCGGGGGCAGGCACAGCAGCAGGGCACATACACAGTGCAGTGATGCAGTGACTAGTTACCCTGGTTAGTCTGGGAGGTTGTTTTCATGTTATGTGGTGGGGGGTGGGTTGCTCTGTGACTTTGTGGCGGGGGAGGGCAGTTACAGATCTTAAGCGGCAGTCCTTATGCAGGATCACAGAGCCATGCAGCAGGGGATCTGTAATCGTCCTCCCCCTGCCACAAAGTCACATAGCCCCCCCATACACACAGTCCCGATCAGGAGGGGTGACAGGCTCCGTTGAAACAACCATCCCACCGCAGCGGAGCCCGTCAATCCTTGAGTTTAGAAGCTTCATTCGCGTCACTACACTACACCCGCTCCGCACCACAGTCTGCGTCCCAGTTTTAAAAAATTCCCGCGAAAACAGTATTAAAAAAAACGGTGTGCATTAACAAAGTAGAACTATTTTTATTTCGAAACGTGTGTTGGAAGGGGGTGAAGGGGGTATGTAACTGGGTAGGATAGTCAACATTAACTGGGTAAAGAAACGGGGGCAGGTTCAGCTTCTCTGTACACAAACTTAAAAGTCACAGGTTACCCTGCTCACTCAGGAACTTTGCTTTCAAAGCCTCCCGGATGCACAGCGCTTCCCGCAGGTCTCTTCTAATCGCCCGGCTGTCTGGCTGAGCGTAATCAGCAGCCAGGCTATTTTCATCAACCTCCCACCCCGCCATAAAGGTCTCCCCCTTGCTCTCACAGAGATTGTGGAGCACACAGCAAGCTGCTATAACAATGGGGATATTGGTTTCGCTGAGATCACAGCGAGTCAGTAAGCTTCTCCATCTCCCCTTGAGACGGCCAAAAGCACACTCCACCACCATTCTGCACTTGCTCAGCCGGTAGTTGAAGAGTTCTTTTTCAGTGTCCAGGGCGCCAGTATAGGGCTTCATGAGCCAGGGCATTAGCGGGTAGGCTGGGTCCCCGAGGATGACTATAGGCATCTCCACATCCCCAACAGTTATTTTGTGGTCCGGGAAGTAAATACCTTGTTGCAGCCGTCTAAACAGACCAGAGTTCCTGAAAACACGAGCGTCATGAACCTTGCCCGGCCATCCCACGTAGATGTTGGTAAAACGTCCCCTGTGGTCCACCAGTGCTTGCAGCACCATGGAAAAATAGCCCTTTCGGTTAATGTACTGGGTGGCTTGGTGGTCCGGTGCCAGAATAGGGATGTGAGTTCCATCTATGGCCCCACCGCAGTTTGGGAATCCCATCGCTGCGAAGCCATCTATGATCGCCTCCACGTTTCCCAGGGTCACTACCTTTGGCAGCAGTACATCAACGATTGCCTTGGCTACTTGCATCACAACAACCCCCACGGTAGATTTGCCCACCCCGAACTGGTTCGCGACTGACCGGTAGCTGTCTGGCGTTGCAAGCTTCCAGAGGGCTATGGCCACTCGCTTCTGTACACTCAGTGCAGCTCGCAACCGGGTGTCATTGCGCTTCAGGGCAGGGGACAGCAACTCACAAAGTTCCAGGAAAGTTCCCTTCCGCATGCGAAAGTTTCGCAGCCACTGGGATTCATCCCAGACCTGCAGCACTATGCGGTCCCACCACTCAGTGCTTGTTTCCCGTGCCCAGAATCGCCGTTCCACGGCATCAACATGACCCATTGCCATCGTGATGTCCTCGGCGCTGGGTCCCCTGCTTTCTGAGAGGTCTGTGCTACTCTCAGACTTCAGGACATCACCGCGGTGCCGTAGCCTCCTCGCCTGACTTTTCTGCATCTGCCTCAGGGAAAGGTGTATGATAAGCTGCGAGGCGTTGAGAGCGGCCACAACTGCAGCGATGGTCGCAGCGTGCTCCATGCTCGCAGTGCTGTGGCATCCGCGCTGTCAATGACTGGAAAAGTGCGCGAACTGATTTCCCGCCGGCGCTTTCAGGGAGGGAGGGCGGGAGTGATGGACGGATGACGACAGTTACCCAAAAGCACCCTCGACACATTTTGTTACCCAGAAGGCATTGCCGGCTACACCCAGAATTCCAATGGGCAGAGGGGACTGCGGGAACTGTGGGATAGCTGACCACAGTGCACTGCTTCGAATGTCGACGCTTTCACCGTTAGTGTGGACTCACAAAGTCGAATTACTGTCCTTAGTGTGGACACAGACGTTCGACTTTGCAATATCGATTCCAAAAATTCGATGCAAGTAAATTCGAACTACTCTCGTAGTGTAGACAAGGCCTAAGTGAAGTTTAGCTTT